>NW_027316389.1:2753618-2783618 GCF_026437365.1 Eucyclogobius newberryi | reverse complement strand
CCTCTGTGTCAGATGTCCTCCCGTCCTCTGTGTCAGATGTCCTCCCGTCCTCTGGGACAGATGTCCTCCCATCCTCTGTGTCAGATGTCCTCCCGTCCTCTGGGTCAGATGTCCTCCCGTCCTCTGTGTCAGATGTCCTCCCGTCCTCTGGGTCAGATGCCCTCCCGTCCTCTGGGTCAGATGTCCTCCCGTCCTCTGTGTCAGATGTCCTCCCGTCCTCTGGGTCAGATGCCCTCCCGTCCTCTGTGTCAGATGTCCTCCCGTCCTCTGGGTCAGATGCCCTCCCGTCCTCTGTGTCAGATGCCCTCCCGTCCTCTGGGTCAGATGCCCTCCCGTCCTCTGTGTCAGATGTCCTCCCGTCCTCTGGATCAGATGTCCTCCCGTCCTCTGGGTCAGATGTCCTCCCGTCCTCTGGGTCAGATGTCCTCCCGTCCTCTGGGTCAGATGCCCTCCCGTCCTCTGTGTCAGATGCCCTCCCGTCCTCTGGGTCAGATGCCCTCCCGTCCTCTGTGTCAGATGTCCTCCCGTCCTCTGGGTCAGATGCCCTCCCGTCCTCTGTGTCAGATGTCCTCCCGTCCTCTGTGTCAGATGCCCCCCCGTCCTCTGGGACAGATGTCCTCCCGTCCTCTGTGTTTCTTATGGGACAAACCTCGTAAACGTGAAACTGCGACTGACTGCGACACATTTCTCTGTAACTTGTGCTGAACTCTCCAATAAAATCATGTCTGTGGAAAAAACGATACGTACATTTAGTCCTGGTTTAGACCTGGTTTAGTCCTGGTTTAGACCTGGTTTAGACCTGGTTTAGTCCTGGTTTAGTCCTGGTTTAGTCCTGGTTTAGACCTGGTTTAGTCCTGGTTTAGAACAGGTTTAGTCCTGGTTTAGCCCTGGTTTAGTCCTGGTTCAGACCTGGTTTAGTCCTGGTTTAGTCCTGGTTTAGACCTGGTTTAGACCTGGTTTAGTCCTGGTTTAGTCCTGGTTTAGTCCTGGTTTAGAACAGGTTTAGTCTTGGTTTAGTCCTGGTTTAGTCCTGGTTTAGACCTGGTTTAGTCCTGGTTTAGAACAGGTTTAGTCTTGGTTTAGTCCTGGTTTAGTCCTGGTTTAGACCTGGTTTAGTCCTGGTTTAGACCAGGTTTAGACCTGGTTTAGTCCTGGTTTAGTCCTGGTTTAGTCCTGGTTTAGTCCTGGTTTAGACCTGGTTTAGTCCTGGTTTAGAACAGGTTTAGTCCTGGTTTAGCCCTGGTTTAGTCCTGGTTCAGACCTGGTTTAGTCCTGGTTTAGTCCTGGTTTAGACCTGGTTTAGACCTGGTTTAGTCCTGGTTTAGTCCTGGTTTAGTCCTGGTTTAGAACAGGTTTAGTCTTGGTTTAGTCCTGGTTTAGTCCTGGTTTAGACCTGGTTTAGTCCTGGTTTAGAACAGGTTTAGTCTTGGTTTAGTCCTGGTTTAGTCCTGGTTTAGACCTGGTTTAGTCCTGGTTTAGACCCGGTTTAGACCTGGTTTAGTCCTGGTTTAGTCCTGGTTTAGTCCTGGTTTAGACCAGGTTTAGACCTGGTTTAGACCTGGTTTATTCCTGGTTTAGTCCTGGTTTAGACCAGGTTTAGACCTGGTTTAGTCCTGGTTTAGTCCTGGTTTAGTCTTGGTTTAGTCCTGGTTTAGAACAGGTTTAGTCTTGGTTTAGTCCTGGTTTAGTCTTGGTTTAGACCTGGTTTAGTCCTGGTTTAGACCTGGTTTAGTCCTGGTTTAGTCCTGGTTTAGTCCTGGTTTAGACCAGGTTTAGACCTGGTTTAGTCCTGGTTTAGTCCTGGTTTAGTCCTGGTTTAGTGTTGGTTTAGTCCTGGTTTAGACCTGGTTTAGTCCTGGTTTAGACCTGGTTTAGTCCTGGTTTAGTCCTGGTTCAGACCTGGTTTAGTCCTGGTTTAGTCCTGGTTTAGTCCTGGTTTAGACCTGGTTTAGTCCTGGTTTAGTCCTGGTTTAGACCAGGTTTAGACCTGGTTTAGTCCTGGTTTAGTCCTGGTTTAGACCAGGTTTAGACCTGGTTTAGTGTTGGTTTAGTCCTGGTTTAGTCTTGGTTTAGTCCTGGTTTAGTCCTGGTTTAGTCTTGGTTTAGTCCTGGTTTAGTCCTGGTTTAGTCCTGGTTTAGTCTTGGTTTAGTCCTGGTTTAGTCCTGGTTTAGTCTTGGTTTAGTCCTGGTTTAGGCCTGGTTTAGTCTTGGTTTAGTCCTGGTTTAGTCCTGGTTTAGTCCTGGTTTAGTCTTGGTTTAGTCCTGGTTTAGTCCTGGTTTAGTCCTGGTTTAGACCAGGTTTAGACCTGGTTTAGTCCTGGTTTAGTCCTGGTTTAGTCTTGGTTTAGTCCTGGTTTAGAACAGGTTTAGTCTTGGTTTAGTCCTGGTTTAGTCCTGGTTTAGACCTGGTTTAGTCCTGGTTTAGACCTGGTTTAGTCCTGGTTTAGTCCTGGTTTAGTCCTGGTTTAGACCAGGTTTAGACCTGGTTTAGTCCTGGTTTAGTCCTGGTTTAGTCTTGGTTTAGTCCTGGTTTAGTCCTGGTTTAGTGTTGGTTTAGTCCTGGTTTAGACCTGGTTTAGTCCTGGTTTAGACCTGGTTTAGTCCTGGTTTAGTCCTGGTTCAGACCTGGTTTAGTCCTGGTTTAGACCTGGTTTAGTCCTGGTTTAGTCCTGGTTTAGACCAGGTTTAGACCTGGTTTAGTCCTGGTTTAGTCCTGGTTTAGACCAGGTTTAGACCTGGTTTAGTGTTGGTTTAGTCCTGGTTTAGTCTTGGTTTAGTCCTGGTTTAGTCCTGGTTTAGTCCTGGTTTAGTCTTGGTTTAGTCCTGGTTTAGTCCTGGTTTAGTCTTGGTTTAGTCCTGGTTTAGTCCTGGTTTAGTCTTGGTTTAGTCCTGGTTTAGTCCTGGTTTAGTCCTGGTTTAGTCTTGGTTTAGTCCTGGTTTAGTCCTGGTTTAGTCTTGGTTTAGTCCTGGTTTAGTCCTGGTTTAGTCCTGGTTTAGTCTTGGTTTAGTCCTGGTTTAGTCCTGGTTTAGTCTTGGTTTAGTCCTGGTTTAGTCCTGGTTTAGTCTTGGTTTAGTCCTGGTTTAGTCCTGGTTTAGTCTTGGTTTAGTCCTGGTTTAGTCCTGGTTTAGTCCTGGTTTAGACCTGGTTTAGTCCTGGTTTAGTCCTGGTTTAGTCCTGGTTTAGACCTGGTTTAGTCCTGGTTTAGAACAGGTTTAGTCCTGATTTAGACCTGGTTTAGTCCTGGTTTAGCCCTGGTTTAGTCCTGGTTCAGACCTGGTTTAGTCCTGGTTTAGTCCTGGTTTAGACCTGGTTTAGACCTGGTTTAGTCCTGGTTTAGTCCTGGTTTAGTCCTGGTTTAGAACAGGTTTAGTCTTGGTTTAGTCCTGGTTTAGTCCTGGTTTAGACCTGGTTTAGTCCTGGTTTAGAACAGGTTTAGTCTTGGTTTAGTCCTGGTTTAGTCCTGGTTTAGACCTGGTTTAGTCCTGGTTTAGACCAGGTTTAGACCTGGTTTAGTCCTGGTTTAGTCTTGGTTTAGTCCTGGTTTAGAACAGGTTTAGTCTTGGTTTAGTCCTGGTTTAGTCTTGGTTTAGACCTGGTTTAGTCCTGGTTTAGACCTGGTTTAGTCCTGGTTTAGTCCTGGTTTAGTCCTGGTTTAGACCAGGTTTAGACCTGGTTTAGTCCTGGTTTAGTCCTGGTTTAGTCCTGGTTTAGTGTTGGTTTAGTCCTGGTTTAGACCTGGTTTAGTCCTGGTTTAGTCCTGGTTTAGTCCTGGTTTAGTGTTGGTTTAGTCCTGGTTTAGACCTGGTTTAGTCCTGGTTTAGTCCTGGTTTAGACCTGGTTTAGTCCTGGTTCAGACCTGGTTTAGTCCTGGTTTAGTCCTGGTTTAGACCAGGTTTAGACCTGGTTTAGTCCTGGTTTAGTCCTGGTTTAGACCTGGTTTAGTGTTGGTTTAGTCCTGGTTTAGTCTTGGTTTAGTCCTGGTTTAGTCCTGGTTTAGTCTTGGTTTAGTCCTGGTTTAGTCCTGGTTTAGTCCTGGTTTAGTCTTGGTTTAGTCCTGGTTCAGTCCTGGTTTAGTCTTGGTTTAGTCCTGGTTTAGTCCTGGTTTAGTCTTGGTTTAGTCCTGGTTTAGTCCTGGTTTAGTCCTGGTTTAGTCTTGGTTTAGACCTGGTTTAGTCCTGGTTTAGTCTTGGTTTAGTCTTGGTTTAGTCCTGGTTTAGTCCTGGTTTAGTCTTGGTTTAGACCTGGTTTAGTCCTGGTTTAGTCCTGGTTTAGTCTTGGTTTAGTCCTGGTTTAGTCCTGGTTTAGTCTTGGTTTAGTCCTGGTTTAGTCCTGGTTTAGTCCTGGTTTAGTGTTGGTTTAGTCCTGGTTTAGTCCTGGTTTAGACCTGGTTTAGTCCTGGTTTAGTCCTGGTTCAGACCTGGTTTAGTCCTGGTTTAGACCTGGTTTAGTCCTGGTTTAGTCCTGGTTTAGACCAGGTTTAGACCTGGTTTAGTGTTGGTTTAGTCCTGGTTTAGTCTTGGTTTAGTCCTGGTTTAGTCCTGGTTTAGTCCTGGTTTAGTCTTGGTTTAGTCCTGGTTTAGTCCTGGTTTAGTCTTGGTTTAGTCCTGGTTTAGTCCTGGTTTAGTCTTGGTTTAGTCCTGGTTTAGTCCTGGTTTAGTCCTGGTTTAGTCTTGGTTTAGTCCTGGTTTAGTCCTGGTTTAGTCTTGGTTTAGTCCTGGTTTAGTCCTGGTTTAGTCCTGGTTTTTGTCTTGGTTTAGTCCTGGTTTAGTCCTGGTTTAGTCTTGGTTTAGTCCTGGTTTAGTCCTGGTTTAGTCTTGGTTTAGTCCTGGTTTAGTCCTGGTTTAGTCCTGGTTTAGTCTTGGTTTAGTCCTGGTTCAGTCCTGGTTTAGTCTTGGTTTAGTCCTGGTTTAGTCCTGGTTTAGTCTTGGTTTAGTCCTGGTTTAGTCCTGGTTTAGTCCTGGTTTAGTCTTGGTTTAGACCTGGTTTAGTCCTGGTTTAGTCTTGGTTTAGTCCTGGTTTAGTCCTGGTTTAGTCCTGGTTTAGTCTTGGTTTAGTCCTGGTTTAGTCCTGGTTTAGTCTTGGTTTAGTCCTGGTTTAGTCCTGGTTTAGTCCTGGTTTAGTGTTGGTTTAGTCCTGGTTTAGACCTGGTTTAGTCCTGGTTTAGTCCTGGTTTAGACCTGGTTTAGTCCTGGTTCAGACCTGGTTTAGTCCTGGTTTAGTCCTGGTTTAGACCAGGTTTAGACCTGGTTTAGTCCTGGTTTAGTCCTGGTTTAGACCTGGTTTAGTGTTGGTTTAGTCCTGGTTTAGTCTTGGTTTAGTCCTGGTTTAGTCCTGGTTTAGTCTTGGTTTAGTCCTGGTTTAGTCCTGGTTTAGTCCTGGTTTAGTCTTGGTTTAGTCCTGGTTCAGTCCTGGTTTAGTCTTGGTTTAGTCCTGGTTTAGTCCTGGTTTAGTCTTGGTTTAGTCCTGGTTTAGTCCTGGTTTAGTCCTGGTTTAGTCTTGGTTTAGACCTGGTTTAGTCCTGGTTTAGTCTTGGTTTAGTCTTGGTTTAGTCCTGGTTTAGTCCTGGTTTAGTCTTGGTTTAGACCTGGTTTAGTCCTGGTTTAGTCCTGGTTTAGTCTTGGTTTAGTCCTGGTTTAGTCCTGGTTTAGTCTTGGTTTAGTCCTGGTTTAGACCAGGTTTAGACCTGGTTTAGTCCTGGTTTAGTCCTGGTTTAGAACAGGTTTAGTCTTGGTTTAGTCCTGGTTTAGTCCTGGTTTAGTCCTGGTTTAGTCTTGGTTTAGTCCTGGTTCAGTCCTGGTTTAGTCTTGGTTTAGTCCTGGTTTAGTCCTGGTTTAGTCTTGGTTTAGTCCTGGTTTAGTCCTGGTTTAGTCTTGGTTTAGTCCTGGTTTAGACCAGGTTTAGACCTGGTTTAGTCCTGGTTTAGTCCTGGTTTAGTCCTGGTTTAGTGTTGGTTTAGTCCTGGTTTAGACCTGGTTTAGTCCTGGTTTAGTCCTGGTTTAGTCCTGGTTTAGTGTTGGTTTAGTCCTGGTTTAGACCTGGTTTAGTCCTGGTTTAGTCCTGGTTTAGACCTGGTTTAGTCCTGGTTCAGACCTGGTTTAGTCCTGGTTTAGTCCTGGTTTAGACCAGGTTTAGACCTGGTTTAGTCCTGGTTTAGTCCTGGTTTAGACCTGGTTTAGTGTTGGTTTAGTCCTGGTTTAGTCTTGGTTTAGTCCTGGTTTAGTCCTGGTTTAGTCCTGGTTTAGTCTTGGTTTAGTCCTGGTTCAGTCCTGGTTTAGTCTTGGTTTAGTCCTGGTTTAGTCCTGGTTTAGTCCTGGTTTAGTCCTGGTTTAGTCCTGGTTTAGTCCTGGTTTAGTCTTGGTTTAGACCTGGTTTAGTCCTGGTTTAGTCTTGGTTTAGTCTTGGTTTAGTCCTGGTTTAGTCCTGGTTTAGTCTTGGTTTAGACCTGGTTTAGTCCTGGTTTAGTCCTGGTTTAGTCTTGGTTTAGTCCTGGTTTAGTCCTGGTTTAGTCTTGGTTTAGTCCTGGTTTAGTCCTGGTTTAGTCCTGGTTTAGTGTTGGTTTAGTCCTGGTTTAGTCCTGGTTTAGTCCTGGTTTAGACCTGGTTTAGTCCTGGTTTAGTCCTGGTTCAGACCTGGTTTAGTCCTGGTTTAGACCTGGTTTAGTCCTGGTTTAGTCCTGGTTTAGACCAGGTTTAGACCTGGTTTAGTGTTGGTTTAGTCCTGGTTTAGTCTTGGTTTAGTCCTGGTTTAGTCCTGGTTTAGTCTTGGTTTAGTCCTGGTTTAGTCCTGGTTTAGTCTTGGTTTAGTCCTGGTTTAGTCCTGGTTTAGTCCTGGTTTAGTCTTGGTTTAGTCCTGGTTTAGTCCTGGTTTAGTCCTGGTTTAGACCAGGTTTAGACCTGGTTTAGACCTGGTTTAGTCCTGGTTTAGTCCTGGTTTAGACCAGGTTTAGACCTGGTTTAGTCCTGGTTTAGTCCTGGTTTAGTCTTGGTTTAGTCCTGGTTTAGAACAGGTTTATTCTTGGTTTAGTCCTGGTTTAGTCCTGGTTTAGACCTGGTTTAGTCCTGGTTTAGTCCTGGTTTAGTCCTGGTTTAGACCAGGTTTAGACCTGGTTTAGTCCTGGTTTAGTCCTGGTTTAGTCCTGGTTTAGTCCTGGTTTAGTGTTGGTTTAGTCCTGGTTTAGACCTGGTTTAGTCCTGGTTTAGTCCTGGTTTAGACCTGGTTTAGTCCTGGTTCAGACTTGGTTTAGTCCTGGTTTAGTCCTGGTTTAGACCAGGTTTAGACCTGGTTTAGTCCTGGTTTAGTCCTGGTTTAGACCAGGTTTAGACCTGGTTTAGTGTTGGTTTAGTCCTGGTTTAGTCTTGGTTTAGTCCTGGTTTAGTCCTGGTTTAGTCTTGGTTAGTCCTGGTTTAGTCCTGGTTTAGTCCTGGTTTAGTCTTGGTTTAGTCCTGGTTTAGTCCTGGTTTAGTCTTGGTTTAGTCCTGGTTTAGTCCTGGTTTAGTCTTGGTTTAGTCCTGGTTTAGTCCTGGTTTAGTCTTGGTTTAGTCCTGGTTTAGTCCTGGTTTAGTCCTGGTTTAGTCTTGGTTTAGACCTGGTTTAGTCCTGGTTTAGTCCTGGTTTAGTCCTGGTTTAGTCCTGGTTTAGACCTGGTTTAGTCCTGGTTTAGAACAGGTTTAGTCCTGGTTTAGCCCTGGTTTAGTCCTGGTTCAGACCTGGTTTAGTCCTGGTTTAGTCCTGGTTTAGACCTGGTTTAGACCTGGTTTAGTCCTGGTTTAGTCCTGGTTTAGTCCTGGTTTAGAACAGGTTTAGTCTTGGTTTAGTCCTGGTTTAGTCCTGGTTTAGACCTGGTTTAGTCCTGGTTTAGAACAGGTTTAGTCTTGGTTTAGTCCTGGTTTAGTCCTGGTTTAGACCTGGTTTAGTCCTGGTTTAGACCCGGTTTAGACCTGGTTTAGTCCTGGTTTAGTCCTGGTTTAGTCCTGGTTTAGACCAGGTTTAGACCTGGTTTAGACCTGGTTTATTCCTGGTTTAGTCCTGGTTTAGACCAGGTTTAGACCTGGTTTAGTCCCTGGTTTAGTCCTGGTTTAGTCTTGGTTTAGTCCTGGTTTAGAACAGGTTTAGTCTTGGTTTAGTCCTGGTTTAGTCTTGGTTTAGACCTGGTTTAGTCCTGGTTTAGACCTGGTTAGTCCTGGTTTAGTCCTGGTTTAGGTCCTGGTTTAGACCAGGTTTAGACCTGGTTTAGTCCTGGTTTAGTCCTGGTTTAGTCCTGGTTTAGTGTTGGTTTACGTCCTGGTTTAGACCTGGTTTAGTCCTGGTTTAGTCCTGGTTCAGACCTGGTTTAGTCCTGGTTTAGTCCTGGTTTAGTGTTGGTTTAGACCTGGTTTAGTCCTGGTTTAGTCCTGGTTTAGACCAGGTTTAGACCTGGTTTAGTCCTGGTTTAGTCCTGGTTTAGACCAGGTTTAGACCTGGTTTAGTGTTGGTTTAGTCCTGGTTTAGTCTTGGTTTAGTCCTGGTTTAGTCCTGGTTTAGTCTTGGTTTAGTCCTGGTTTAGTCCTGGTTTAGTCCTGGTTTAGTCTTGGTTTAGTCCTGGTTTAGTCCTGGTTTAGTCTTGGTTTAGTCCTGGTTTAGGCCTGGTTTAGTCTTGGTTTAGTCCTGGTTTAGTCCTGGTTTAGTCCTGGTTTAGTCTTGGTTTAGTCCTGGTTTAGTCCTGGTTTAGTCCTGGTTTAGACCAGGTTTAGACCTGGTTTAGTCCTGGTTTAGTCCTGGTTTAGTCTTGGTTTAGTCCTGGTTTAGAACAGGTTTAGTCTTGGTTTAGTCTGGTTTAGTCCTGGTTTAGACCTGGTTTAGTCCTGGTTTAGACCTGGTTTAGTCCTGGTTTAGTCCTGGTTTAGTCCTGGTTTAGACCAGGTTTAGACCTGGTTTAGTCCTGGTTTAGTCCTGGTTTAGTCTTGGTTTAGTCCTGGTTTAGTCCTGGTTTAGTGTTGGTTTAGTCCTGGTTTAGACCTGGTTTAGTCCTGGTTTAGACCTGGTTTAGTCCTGGTTTAGTCCTGGTTCAGACCTGGTTTAGTCCTGGTTTAGACCTGGTTTAGTCCTGGTTTAGTCCTGGTTTAGACCAGGTTTAGACCTGGTTTAGTCCTGGTTTAGTCCTGGTTTAGACCAGGTTTAGACCTGGTTTAGTGTTGGTTTAGTCCTGGTTTAGTCTTGGTTTAGTCCTGGTTTAGTCCTGGTTTAGTCCTGGTTTAGTCTTGGTTTAGTCCTGGTTTAGTCCTGGTTTAGTCTTGGTTTAGTCCTGGTTTAGTCCTGGTTTAGTCCTGGTTTAGTCTTGGTTTAGTCCTGGTTTAGTCCTGGTTTAGTCTTGGTTTAGTCCTGGTTTAGTCCTGGTTTAGTCCTGGTTTAGTCTTGGTTTAGTCCTGGTTTAGTCCTGGTTTAGTCTTGGTTTAGTCCTGGTTTAGTCCTGGTTTAGTCTTGGTTTAGTCCTGGTTTAGTCCTGGTTTAGTCTTGGTTTAGTCCTGGTTTAGTCCTGGTTTAGTCCTGGTTTAGTCTTGGTTTAGTCCTGGTTTAGTCCTGGTTTAGACCTGGTTTAGTCCTGGTTTAGTCCTGGTTTAGTCCTGGTTTAGACCTGGTTTAGTCCTGGTTTAGAACAGGTTTAGTCCTGATTTAGACCTGGTTTAGTCCTGGTTTAGCCCTGGTTTAGTCCTGGTTCAGACCTGGTTTAGTCCTGGTTTAGTCCTGGTTTAGACCTGGTTTAGACCTGGTTTAGTCCTGGTTTAGTCCTGGTTTAGTCCTGGTTTAGAACAGGTTTAGTCTTGGTTTAGTCCTGGTTTAGTCCTGGTTTAGACCTGGTTTAGTCCTGGTTTAGAACAGGTTTAGTCTTGGTTTAGTCCTGGTTTAGTCCTGGTTTAGACCTGGTTTAGTCCTGGTTTAGACCAGGTTTAGACCTGGTTTAGTCCTGGTTTAGTCTTGGTTTAGTCCTGGTTTAGAACAGGTTTAGTCTTGGTTTAGTCCTGGTTTAGTCTTGGTTTAGACCTGGTTTAGTCCTGGTTTAGACCTGGTTTAGTCCTGGTTTAGTCCTGGTTTAGTCCTGGTTTAGACCAGGTTTAGACCTGGTTTAGTCCTGGTTTAGTCCTGGTTTAGTCCTGGTTTAGTGTTGGTTTAGTCCTGGTTTAGACCTGGTTTAGTCCTGGTTTAGTCCTGGTTTAGTCCTGGTTTAGTGTTGGTTTAGTCCTGGTTTAGACCTGGTTTAGTCCTGGTTTAGTCCTGGTTTAGACCTGGTTTAGTCCTGGTTCAGACCTGGTTTAGTCCTGGTTTAGTCCTGGTTTAGACCAGGTTTAGACCTGGTTTAGTCCTGGTTTAGTCCTGGTTTAGACCTGGTTTAGTGTTGGTTTAGTCCTGGTTTAGTCTTGGTTTAGTCCTGGTTTAGTCTTGGTTTAGTCCTGGTTTAGTCCTGGTTTAGTCCTGGTTTAGTCTTGGTTTAGTCCTGGTTTAGTCCTGGTTTAGTCTTGGTTTAGTCCTGGTTTAGTCCTGGTTTAGTCTTGGTTTAGTCCTGGTTTAGTCCTGGTTTAGTCTTGGTTTAGTCCTGGTTTAGTCCTGGTTTAGTCCTGGTTTAGTCTTGGTTTAGACCTGGTTTAGTCCTGGTTTAGTCTTGGTTTAGTCTTGGTTTAGTCCTGGTTTAGTCCTGGTTTAGTCTTGGTTTAGACCTGGTTTAGTCCTGGTTTAGTCCTGGTTTAGTCTTGGTTTAGTCCTGGTTTAGTCCTGGTTTAGTCTTGGTTTAGTCCTGGTTTAGTCCTGGTTTAGTCCTGGTTTAGTGTTGGTTTAGTCCTGGTTTAGTCCTGGTTTAGTCCTGGTTTAGACCTGGTTTAGTCCTGGTTTAGTCCTGGTTCAGACCTGGTTTAGTCCTGGTTTAGACCTGGTTTAGTCCTGGTTTAGTCCTGGTTTAGACCAGGTTTAGACCTGGTTTAGTGTTGGTTTAGTCCTGGTTTAGTCTTGGTTTAGTCCTGGTTTAGTCCTGGTTTAGTCCTGGTTTAGTCTTGGTTTAGTCCTGGTTTAGTCCTGGTTTAGTCTTGGTTTAGTCCTGGTTTAGTCCTGGTTTAGTCTTGGTTTAGTCCTGGTTTAGTCCTGGTTTAGTCCTGGTTTAGTCTTGGTTTAGTCCTGGTTTAGTCCTGGTTTAGTCTTGGTTTAGTCCTGGTTTAGTCCTGGTTTAGTCCTGGTTTAGTCTTGGTTTAGTCCTGGTTTAGTCCTGGTTTAGTCTTGGTTTAGTCCTGGTTTAGTCCTGGTTTAGTCTTGGTTTAGTCCTGGTTTAGTCCTGGTTTAGTCTTGGTTTAGTCCTGGTTTAGTCCTGGTTTAGTCCTGGTTTAGTCCTGGTTTAGTCCTGGTTTAGACCAGGTTTAGACCTGGTTTAGACCTGGTTTAGTCCTGGTTTAGTCCTGGTTTAGACCAGGTTTAGACCTGGTTTAGTCCTGGTTTAGTCCTGGTTTAGTCTTGGTTTAGTCCTGGTTTAGAACAGGTTTATTCTTGGTTTAGTCCTGGTTTAGTCCTGGTTTAGACCTGGTTTAGTCCTGGTTTAGTCCTGGTTTAGTCCTGGTTTAGACCAGGTTTAGACCTGGTTTAGTCCTGGTTTAGTCCTGGTTTAGTCCTGGTTTAGTCCTGGTTTAGTCCTGGTTTAGTCCTGGTTTAGACCTGGTTTAGACCTGGTTTAGTCCTGGTTTAGACCTGGTTTAGTCCTGGTTCAGACCTGGTTTAGTCCTGGTTTAGTCCTGGTTTAGACCAGGTTTAGACCTGGTTTAGTCCTGGTTTAGTCCTGGTTTAGACCAGGTTTAGACCTGGTTTAGTGTTGGTTTAGTCCTGGTTTAGTCTTGGTTTAGTCCTGGTTTAGTCCTGGTTTAGTCTTGGTTTAGTCCTGGTTTAGTCCTGGTTTAGTCCTGGTTTAGTCTTGGTTTAGTCCTGGTTTAGTCCTGGTTTAGTCTTGGTTTAGTCCTGGTTTAGTCCTGGTTTAGTCTTGGTTTAGTCCTGGTTTAGTCCTGGTTTAGTCTTGGTTTAGTCCTGGTTTAGTCCTGGTTTAGTCCTGGTTTAGTCTTGGTTTAGACCTGGTTTAGTCCTGGTTTAGTCTTGGTTTAGTCTTGGTTTAGTCCTGGTTTAGTCCTGGTTTAGTCTTGGTTTAGACCTGGTTTAGTCCTGGTTTAGTCCTGGTTTAGTCTTGGTTTAGTCCTGGTTTAGTCCTGGTTTAGTCTTGGTTTAGTCCTGGTTTAGTCCTGGTTTAGTCCTGGTTTAGTCTTGGTTTAGTCCTGGTTTAGTCCTGGTTTAGTCCTGGTTTAGTCTTGGTTTAGTCCTGGTTTAGTCCTGGTTTAGTCCTGGTTTAGTCCTGGTTTAGTCCTGGTTTAGTCCTGGTTTAGTCTTGGTTTAGTCCTGGTTTAGTCCTGGTTTAGTCTTGGTTTAGTCCTGGTTTAGTCCTGGTTTAGTCCTGGTTTAGTCTTGGTTTAGTCCTGGTTTAGTCCTGGTTTAGTCCTGGTTTAGTCTTGGTTTAGTCCTGGTTTAGTCCTGGTTTAGTCCTGGTTTAGTCTTGGTTTAGTCCTGGTTTAGTCCTGGTTTAGTCCTGGTTTAGTCTTGGTTTAGTCCTGGTTTAGTCCTGGTTTAGTCCTGGTTTAGTCTTGGTTTAGTCCTGGTTTAGTCCTGGTTTAGTCCTGGTTTAGTCTTGGTTTAGTCCTGGTTTAGTCCTGGTTTAGTCCTGGTTTAGTCCTGGTTTAGTCTTGGTTTAGTCCTGGTTTAGTCTTGGTTTAGTCCTGGTTTAGTCCTGGTTTAGTCTTGGTTTAGTCCTGGTTTAGTCCTGGTTTAGTCCTGGTTTAGTCCTGGTTTAGTCCTGGTTTAGTCTTGGTTTAGTCCTGGTTTAGTCCTGGTTTAGTCCTGGTTTAGTCCTGGTTTAGTCTTGGTTTAGTCCTGGTTTAGTCTTGGTTTAGTCCTGGTTTAGTCCTGGTTTAGTCTTGGTTTAGTCCTGATTTAGTCCTGGTTTAGTCCTGGTTTAGTCTTGGTTTAGTCCTGGTTTAGTCCTGGTTTAGTCTTGGTTTAGTCCTGGTTTAGTCCTGGTTTAGTCTTGGTTTAGTCCTGGTTTAGTCCTGGTTTAGTCTTGGTTTAGTCCTGGTTTAGTCCTGGTTTAGTCCTGGTTTAGTCTTGGTTTAGACCTGGTTTAGTCCTGGTTTAGTCTTGGTTTAGTCTTGGTTTAGTCCTGGTTTAGTCCTGGTTTAGTCTTGGTTTAGACCTGGTTTAGTCCTGGTTTAGTCCTGGTTTAGTCTTGGTTTAGTCCTGGTTTAGTCCTGGTTTAGTCTTGGTTTAGTCCTGGTTTAGTCCTGGTTTAGTCCTGGTTTAGTGTTGGTTTAGTCCTGGTTTAGTCCTGGTTTAGTCCTGGTTTAGACCTGGTTTAGTCCTGGTTTAGTCCTGGTTCAGACCTGGTTTAGTCCTGGTTTAGACCTGGTTTAGTCCTGGTTTAGTCCTGGTTTAGACCAGGTTTAGACCTGGTTTAGTGTTGGTTTAGTCCTGGTTTAGTCTTGGTTTAGTCCTGGTTTAGTCCTGGTTTAGTCCTGGTTTAGTCTTGGTTTAGTCCTGGTTTAGTCCTGGTTTAGTCCTGGTTTAGTCCTGGTTTAGACCTGGTTTAGTCCTGGTTTAGTCCTGGTTCAGACCTGGTTTAGTCCTGGTTTAGACCTGGTTTAGTCCTGGTTTAGTCCTGGTTTAGACCAGGTTTAGACCTGGTTTAGTGTTGGTTTAGTCCTGGTTTAGTCTTGGTTTAGTCCTGGTTTAGTCCTGGTTTAGTCCTGGTTTAGTCTTGGTTTAGTCCTGGTTTAGTCCTGGTTTAGTCTTGGTTTAGTCCTGGTTTAGTCCTGGTTTAGTCTTGGTTTAGTCCTGGTTTAGTCCTGGTTTAGTCCTGGTTTAGTCTTGGTTTAGTCCTGGTTTAGTCCTGGTTTAGTCTTGGTTTAGTCCTGGTTTAGTCCTGGTTTAGTCTTGGTTTAGTCCTGGTTTAGTCCTGGTTTAGTCTTGGTTTAGTCCTGGTTTAGTCCTGGTTTAGTCCTGGTTTAGTCTTGGTTTAGTCCTGGTTTAGTCCTGGTTTAGTCCTGGTTTAGACCAGGTTTAGACCTGGTTTAGACCTGGTTTAGTCCTGGTTTAGTCCTGGTTTAGACCAGGTTTAGACCTGGTTTAGTCCTGGTTTAGTCCTGGTTTAGTCTTGGTTTAGTCCTGGTTTAGAACAGGTTTATTCTTGGTTTAGTCCTGGTTTAGTCCTGGTTTAGACCTGGTTTAGTCCTGGTTTAGTCCTGGTTTAGTCCTGGTTTAGACCAGGTTTAGACCTGGTTTAGTCCTGGTTTAGTCCTGGTTTAGTCCTGGTTTAGTCCTGGTTTAGTGTTGGTTTAGTCCTGGTTTAGACCTGGTTTAGTCCTGGTTTAGTCCTGGTTTAGACCTGGTTTAGTCCTGGTTCAGACCTGGTTTAGTCCTGGTTTAGTCCTGGTTTAGACCAGGTTTAGACCTGGTTTAGTCCTGGTTTAGTCCTGGTTTAGACCAGGTTTAGACCTGGTTTAGTGTTGGTTTAGTCCTGGTTTAGTCTTGGTTTAGTCCTGGTTTAGTCCTGGTTTAGTCTTGGTTTAGTCCTGGTTTAGTCCTGGTTTAGTCCTGGTTTATTCTTGGTTTAGTCCTGGTTTAGTCCTGGTTTAGTCTTGGTTTAGTCCTGGTTTAGTCCTGGTTTAGTCTTGGTTTAGTCCTGGTTTAGTCCTGGTTTAGTCTTGGTTTAGTCCTGGTTTAGTCCTGGTTTAGTCCTGGTTTAGTCTTGGTTTAGTCCTGGTTTAGTCCTGGTTTAGTCCTGGTTTAGTCTTGGTTTAGTCCTGGTTTAGTCCTGGTTTAGTCCTGGTTTAGTCTTGGTTTAGTCCTGGTTTAGTCCTGGTTTAGTCCTGGTTTAGTCTTGGTTTAGTCCTGGTTTAGTCCTCGTTTAGTCCTGGTTTAGTCCTGGTTTAGTCTTGGTTTAGTCCTGGTTTAGTCTTGGTTTAGTCCTGGTTTAGTCCTGGTTTAGTCTTGGTTTAGTCCTGGTTTAGTCCTGGTTTAGTCCTGGTTTAGTCCTGGTTTAGTCTTGGTTTAGTCCTGGTTTAGTCCTGGTTTAGTCCTGGTTTAGTCCTGGTTTAGTCTTGGTTTAGTCCTGGTTTAGTCTTGGTTTAGTCCTGGTTTAGTCCTGGTTTAGTCTTGGTTTAGTCCTGATTTAGTCCTGGTTTAGTCCTGGTTTAGTATTGGTTTAGTCCTGGTTTAGTCCTGGTTTAGTCTTGGTTTAGTCCTGGTTTAGTCCTGGTTTAGTCTTGGTTTAGTCCTGGTTTAGTCCTGGTTTAGTCTTGGTTTAGTCCTGGTTTAGTCCTGGTTTAGTCCTGGTTTAGTCTTGGTTTAGACCTGGTTTAGTCCTGGTTTAGTCTTGGTTTAGTCTTGGTTTAGTCCTGGTTTAGTCCTGGTTTAGTCTTGGTTTAGACCTGGTTTAGTCCTGGTTTAGTCCTGGTTTAGTCTTGGTTTAGTCCTGGTTTAGTCCTGGTTTAGTCTTGGTTTAGTCCTGGTTTAGTCCTGGTTTAGTCCTGGTTTAGTGTTGGTTTAGTCCTGGTTTAGTCCTGGTTTAGTCCTGGTTTAGACCTGGTTTAGTCCTGGTTTAGTCCTGGTTCAGACCTGGTTTAGTCCTGGTTTAGACCTGGTTTAGTCCTGGTTTAGTCCTGGTTTAGACCAGGTTTAGACCTGGTTTAGTGTTGGTTTAGTCCTGGTTTAGTCTTGGTTTAGTCCTGGTTTAGTCCTGGTTTAGTCCTGGTTTAGTCTTGGTTTAGTCCTGGTTTAGTCCTGGTTTAGTCCTGGTTTAGTCCTGGTTTAGACCTGGTTTAGTCCTGGTTTAGTCCTGGTTCAGACCTGGTTTAGTCCTGGTTTAGACCTGGTTTAGTCCTGGTTTAGTCCTGGTTTAGACCAGGTTTAGACCTGGTTTAGTGTTGGTTTAGTCCTGGTTTAGTCCTGGTTTAGACCAGGTTTAGACCTGGTTTAGTGTTGGTTTAGTCCTGGTTTAGTCTTGGTTTAGTCCTGGTTTAGTCCTGGTTTAGTCCTGGTTTAGTCTTGGTTTAGTCCTGGTTTAGTCCTGGTTTAGTCCTGGTTTAGTCCTGGTTTAGACCTGGTTTAGTCCTGGTTTAGTCCTGGTTCAGACCTGGTTTAGTCCTGGTTTAGACCTGGTTTAGTCCTGGTTTAGTCCTGGTTTAGACCAGGTTTAGACCTGGTTTAGTGTTGGTTTAGTCCTGGTTTAGTCTTGGTTTAGTCCTGGTTTAGTCCTGGTTTAGTCCTGGTTTAGTCTTGGTTTAGTCCTGGTTTAGTCCTGGTTTAGTCTTGGTTTAGTCCTGGTTTAGTCCTGGTTTAGTCTTGGTTTAGTCCTGGTTTAGTCCTGGTTTAGTCCTGGTTTAGTCTTGGTTTAGTCCTGGTTTAGTCCTGGTTTAGTCTTGGTTTAGTCCTGGTTTAGTCCTGGTTTAGTCTTGGTTTAGTCCTGGTTTAGTCCTGGTTTAGTCTTGGTTTAGTCCTGGTTTAGTCCTGGTTTAGTCCTGGTTTAGTCTTGGTTTAGTCCTGGTTTAGTCCTGGTTTAGTCCTGGTTTAGACCAGGTTTAGACCTGGTTTAGACCTGGTTTAGTCCTGGTTTAGTCCTGGTTTAGACCAGGTTTAGACCTGGTTTAGTCCTGGTTTAGTCCTGGTTTAGTCTTGGTTTAGTCCTGGTTTAGAACAGGTTTATTCTTGGTTTAGTCCTGGTTTAGTCCTGGTTTAGACCTGGTTTAGTCCTGGTTTAGTCCTGGTTTAGTCCTGGTTTAGACCAGGTTTAGACCTGGTTTAGTCCTGGTTTAGTCCTGGTTTAGTCCTGGTTTAGTCCTGGTTTAGTGTTGGTTTAGTCCTGGTTTAGACCTGGTTTAGTCCTGGTTTAGTCCTGGTTTAGACCTGGTTTAGTCCTGGTTCAGACCTGGTTTAGTCCTGGTTTAGTCCTGGTTTAGACCAGGTTTAGACCTGGTTTAGTCCTGGTTTAGTCCTGGTTTAGACCAGGTTTAGACCTGGTTTAGTGTTGGTTTAGTCCTGGTTTAGTCTTGGTTTAGTCCTGGTTTAGTCCTGGTTTAGTCTTGGTTTAGTCCTGGTTTAGTCCTGGTTTAGTCCTGGTTTATTCTTGGTTTAGTCCTGGTTTAGTCCTGGTTTAGTCTTGGTTTAGTCCTGGTTTAGTCCTGGTTTAGTCTTGGTTTAGTCCTGGTTTAGTCCTGGTTTAGTCTTGGTTTAGTCCTGGTTTAGTCCTGGTTTAGTCCTGGTTTAGTCTTGGTTTAGACCTGGTTTAGTCCTGGTTTAGTCTTGGTTTAGTCTTGGTTTAGTCCTGGTTTAGTCCTGGTTTAGTCTTGGTTTAGACCTGGTTTAGTCCTGGTTTAGTCCTGGTTTAGTCTTGGTTTAGTCCTGGTTTAGTCCTGGTTTAGTCTTGGTTTAGTCCTGGTTTAGTCCTGGTTTAGTCCTGGTTTAGTCTTGGTTTAGTCCTGGTTTAGTCCTGGTTTAGTCCTGGTTTAGTCTTGGTTTAGTCCTGGTTTAGTCCTGGTTTAGTCCTGGTTTAGTCCTGGTTTAGTCCTGGTTTAGTCTTGGTTTAGTCCTGGTTTAGTCCTGGTTTAGTCTTGGTTTAGTCCTGGTTTAGTCCTGGTTTAGTCCTGGTTTAGTCTTGGTTTAGTCCTGGTTTAGTCCTGGTTTAGTCCTGGTTTAGTCTTGGTTTAGTCCTGGTTTAGTCCTGGTTTAGTCCTGGTTTAGTCCTGGTTTAGTCTTGGTTTAGTCCTGGTTTAGTCCTGGTTTAGTCCTGGTTTAGTCCTGGTTTAGTCTTGGTTTAGTCCTGGTTTAGTCTTGGTTTAGTCCTGGTTTAGTCCTGG
Source organism: Eucyclogobius newberryi (assembly GCF_026437365.1). Taxonomy (NCBI): domain Eukaryota; kingdom Metazoa; phylum Chordata; class Actinopteri; order Gobiiformes; family Gobiidae; genus Eucyclogobius; species Eucyclogobius newberryi. Next base: position 2,765,720 of record NW_027316389.1, on the reverse strand, counting down.
TTTAGTCTTGGTTTAGTCCTGGTTTAGTCCTGGTTTAGTCCTGGTTTAGTCCTGGTTTAGTCTTGGTTTAGTCCTGGTTTAGTCCTGGTTTAGTCCTGGTTTAGTCCTGGTTTAGTCCTGGTTTAGTCTTGGTTTAGTCCTGGTTTAGTCCTGGTTTAGTCCTGGTTTAGTCTTGGTTTAGTCCTGGTTTAGTCCTGGTTTAGTCCTGGTTTAGTCTTGGTTTAGTCCTGGTTTAGTCCTGGTTTAGTCTTGGTTTAGTCCTGGTTTAGTCCTGGTTTAGTCTTGGTTTAGTCCTGGTTTAGTCCTGGTTTAGTCCTGGTTTAGTCTTGGTTTAGACCTGGTTTAGTCCTGGTTTAGTCTTGGTTTAGTCTTGGTTTAGTCCTGGTTTAGTCCTGGTTTAGTCTTGGTTTAGACCTGGTTTAGTCCTGGTTTAGTCCTGGTTTAGTCTTGGTTTAGTCCTGGTTTAGTCCTGGTTTAGTCTTGGTTTAGTCCTGGTTTAGTCCTGGTTTAGTCCTGGTTTAGTGTTGGTTTAGTCCTGGTTTAGTCCTGGTTTAGTCCTGGTTTAGACCTGGTTTAGTCCTGGTTTAGTCCTGGTTCAGACCTGGTTTAGTCCTGGTTTAGACCTGGTTTAGTCCTGGTTAAGTCCTGGTTTAGACCAGGTTTAGACCTGGTTTAGTGTTGGTTTAGTCCTGGTTTAGTCTTGGTTTAGTCCTGGTTTAGTCCTGGTTTAGTCCTGGTTTAGTCTTGGTTTAGTCCTGGTTTAGTCCTGGTTTAGTCTTGGTTTAGTCCTGGTTTAGTCCTGGTTTAGTCTTGGTTTAGTCCTGGTTTAGTCCTGGTTTAGTCCTGGTTTAGTCTTGGTTTAGTCCTGGTTTAGTCCTGGTTTAGTCTTGGTTTAGTCCTGGTTTAGTCCTGGTTTAGTCCTGGTTTAGTCTTGGTTTAGTCCTGGTTTAGTCCTGGTTTAGTCTTGGTTTAGTCCTGGTTTAGTCCTGGTTTAGTCTTGGTTTAGTCCTGGTTTAGTCCTGGTTTAGTCTTGGTTTAGTCCTGGTTTAGTCCTGGTTTAGTCCTGGTTTAGTCTTGGTTTAGTCCTGGTTTAGTCCTGGTTTAGTCCTGGTTTAGACCAGGTTTAGACCTGGTTTAGACCTGGTTTAGTCCTGGTTTAGTCCTGGTTTAGACCAGGTTTAGACCTGGTTTAGTCCTGGTTTAGTCCTGGTTTAGTCTTGGTTTAGTCCTGGTTTAGAACAGGTTTATTCTTGGTTTAGTCCTGGTTTAGTCCTGGTTTAGACCTGGTTTAGTCCTGGTTTAGTCCTGGTTTAGTCCTGGTTTAGACCAGGTTTAGACCTGGTTTAGTCCTGGTTTTGTCCTGGTTTAGTCCTGGTTTAGTCCTGGTTTAGTGTTGGTTTAGTCCTGGTTTAGACCTGGTTTAGTCCTGGTTTAGTCCTGGTTTAGACCTGGTTTAGTCCTGGTTCAGACCTGGTTTAGTCCTGGTTTAGTCCTGGTTTAGACCAGGTTTAGACCTGGTTTAGTCCTGGTTTAGTCCTGGTTTAGACCAGGTTTAGACCTGGTTTAGTGTTGGTTTAGTCCTGGTTTAGTCTTGGTTTAGTCCTGGTTTAGTCCTGGTTTAGTCTTGGTTTAGTCCTGGTTTAGTCCTGGTTTAGTCCTGGTTTAGTCTTGGTTTAGTCCTGGTTTAGTCCTGGTTTAGTCTTGGTTTAGTCCTGGTTTAGTCCTGGTTTAGTCTTGGTTTAGTCCTGGTTTAGTCCTGGTTTAGTCCTGGTTTAGTCTTGGTTTAGACCTGGTTTAGTCCTGGTTTAGTCTTGGTTTAGTCTTGGTTTAGTCCTGGTTTAGTCCTGGTTTAGTCTTGGTTTAGACCTGGTTTAGTCCTGGTTTAGTCCTGGTTTAGTCTTGGTTTAGTCCTGGTTTAGTCCTGGTTTAGTCTTGGTTTAGTCCTGGTTTAGTCCTGGTTTAGTCCTGGTTTAGTCTTGGTTTAGTCCTGGTTTAGTCCTGGTTTAGTCCTGGTTTAGTCTTGGTTTAGTCCTGGTTTAGTCCTGGTTTAGTCCTGGTTTAGTCCTGGTTTAGTCCTGGTTTAGTCTTGGTTTAGTCCTGGTTTAGTCCTGGTTTAGTCCTGGTTTAGTCTTGGTTTAGTCCTGGTTTAGTCCTGGTTTAGTCCTGGTTTAGTCTTGGTTTAGTCCTGGTTTAGTCCTGGTTTAGTCCTGGTTTAGTCCTGGTTTAGTCTTGGTTTAGTCCTGGTTTAGTCCTGGTTTAGTCTTGGTTTAGTCCTGGTTTAGTCTTGGTTTAGTCCTGGTTTAGTCCTGGTTTAGTCTTGGTTTAGTCCTGGTTTAGTCCTGGTTTAGTCCTGGTTTAGTCCTGGTTTAGTCCTGGTTTAGTCTTGGTTTAGTCCTGGTTTAGTCCTGGTTTAGTCCTGGTTTAGTCCTGGTTTAGTCTTGGTTTAGTCCTGGTTTAGTCTTGGTTTAGTCCTGGTTTAGTCCTGGTTTAGTCTTGGTTTAGTCCTGGTTTAGTCCTGGTTTAGTCCTGGTTTAGTCCTGGTTTAGTCCTGGTTTAGTCCTGGTTTAGTCTTGGTTTAGTCCTGGTTTAGTCCTGGTTTAGTCCTGGTTTAGTCTTGGTTTAGTCCTGGTTTAGTCTTGGTTTAGTCCTGGTTTAGTCCTGGTTTAGTCCTGGTTTAGTCCTGGTTTAGTCTTGGTTTAGTCCTGGTTTAGTCCTGGTTTAGTCCTGGTTAGTCCTGGTTTAGTCCTGGTTTAGTCTTGGTTTAGTCCTGGTTTAGTCCTGGTTTAGTCCTGGTTTAGTCCTGGTTTAGTCCTGGTTTAGTCCTGGTTTAGTCCTGGTTTAGTCCTGGTTTAGTCTTGGTTTAGTCCTGGTTTAGTCCTGGTTTAGTCCTGGTTTAGTCCTGGTTTAGTCCTGGTTTAGTCCTGGTTTAGTCCTGGTTTAGTCCTGGTTTAGTCTTGGTTTAGTCCTGGTTTAGTCTTGGTTTAGTCCTGGTTTAGTCCTGGTTTAGTCTTGGTTTAGTCCTGGTTTAGTCCTGGTTTAGTCCTGGTTTAGTCCTGGTTTAGTCCTGGTTTAGTCCTGGTTTAGTCTTGGTTTAGTCCTGGTTTAGTCCTGGTTTAGTCCTGGTTTAGTCTTGGTTTAGTCCTGGTTTAGTCTTGGTTTAGTCCTGGTTTAGTCCTGGTTTAGTCCTGGTTTAGTCTTGGTTTAGTCCTGGTTTAGTCCTGGTTTAGTCCTGGTTTAGTCCTGGTTTAGTCCTGGTTTAGTCCTGGTTTAGTCTTGGTTTAGTCCTGGTTTAGTCCTGGTTTAGTCCTGGTTTAGTCCTGGTTTAGTCCTGGTTTAGTCCTGGTTTAGTCCTGGTTTAGTCCTGGTTTAGTCCTGGTTTAGTCTTGGTTTAGTCCTGGTTTAGTCCTGGTTTAGTCCTGGTTTAGTCCTGGTTTAGTCCTGTTTAGTCCTGGTTTAGTCCTGGACTCACCCTCCGTCTCGGTCCCAGTCGTAAACTTCCACTTTGATGCTCCTGAAACAAAACACATTTTTTGTTTCAGGATTTGGTTTTAGTCAGGGTTTGGTCACATGACCAAATGTACTCGCTCACAAGTGCAAGTACAAGTACAAGTACAAGTACAAGTACAAGTACAAGTACAAATACAAGTACAAGTACAAGTACAAGTACAAGTACAAGAACAAGTACAAATACAAGTACAAGTACAAGTACAAGAACAAGTACAAGTTCTGATGGGCAGCGTCAGGTTCCTGTATGTGTAGTTCCTGACCTGTGGTAGTCCCCGTTGCACAGCGCTCGCACTGGGATCTTGAAGGCCTGCCACACCGGGTCCAGAGTGTTCTTGACCACCTCCGTCTTGTGGCAGATCGTGAATCTGAAACACAAACACTTTAATATAGATACAGTTCCCTCCGCACCCTCCTCCACGTGGAGTTCCCTCCGCTCCCTCCTCCACGGTTCCCTCCGCTCCCTCCTCCACGTGGAGTTCCCTCCGCTCCTTCCTCCACGTGGAGTTCCCTCCGCTCCCTCCTCCACGTGGAGTTCCCTCCGCTCCCTCCTCCACGGTTCCCTCCGCTCCCTCCTCCACGGTTCCCTCCGCTCCCTCCTCCACGTGGAGTTCCCTCCGCTCCCTCCTCCACGTGGAGTTCCCTCCGCTCCCTCCTCCACGGTTCCCTCCGCTCCCTCCTCCACGTGGAGTTCCCTCCGCTCCCTCCTCCACGTGGAGTTCCCTCCGCTCCCTCCTCCACGGTTCCCTCCGCTCCCTCCTCCACGTGGAGTTCCCTCCGCTCCCTCCTCCACGTGGAGTTCCCTCCGCTCCCTCCTCCACGGTTCCCTCCGCTCCCTCCTCCACGGTTCCCTCCGCTCCCTCCTCCACGTGGAGTTCCCTCCGCTCCCTCCTCCACGGTTCCCTCCGCTCCCTCCTCCACGGTTCCCTCCGCTCCCTCCTCCACGTGGAGTTCACGCCTCGGAGCGCGGGCTGAATGCGGCCGACCTGAGACTTAAACCGGGCTTTGTCAAACCGGGTCGGAGTTGTTTCCTGAGGGTGATTTTCACAATAAAAGGCCTGTGTGAGTCTGAGTGCGGCGTGAGCGTGTTTAGAGCCTTTCTGAGCCTGAGGGCGTGTCCCAACGCTCCACTGCTCCTAGTGCCACGCCCACTCGCTCTCTTTCTCCTGATGAAGCGGAAGACCCTCAGCTGTGACGAGAGCTCTAGAGTCTAATGTGAGCTCCAGAGTCTAATGTGAGCTCCAGAGCCTAATATGAGCTCTAGAGTCTAATGTGAGCTCTAGAGTCTAATGTGAGCGCCAGAGTCTAATGTGAGCTCCAGAGTCTAATGTGAGCGCCAGAGTCTAATGTGAGCTCTAGAGTCTAATGTGAGCTCCAGAGTCTAATGTGAGCTCCAGAGTCTAATGTGAGCTCTAGAGTCTAATGTGAGCGCCAGAGTCTAATGTGAGCTCTAGAGCCTAATGTGAGCTCTAGAGCCTAATGTGAGCTCCAGAGTCTAATGTGAGCTCCAGAGTCTAATGTGAGCTCTAGAGTCTAATGTGAGCTCCAGAGTCTAATGTGAGCTCTAGAGCCTAATGTGAGCTCCAGAGTCTAATGTGAGCTCTAGAGTCTAATGTGAGCTCCAGAGTCTAATGTGAGCTCTAGAGCCTAATGTGAGCTCCAGAGTCTAATGTGAGCTCCAGAGTCTAATGTGAGCTCTAGAGTCTAATGTGAGCTCCAGAGTCTAATGTGAGCTCTAGAGCCTAATGTGAGCTCCAGAGTCTAATGTGAGCTCCAGAGTCTAATGTGAGCTCCAGAGTCTAATGTGAGCTCTAGAGCCTAATGTGAGCTCTAGAGTCTAATGTGAGCTCTAGAGCCTAATGTGAGCGCCAGAGTCTAATGTGAGCTCCAGAGTCTAATGTGAGCTCTAGAGCCTAATGTGAGCTCTAGAGTCTAATGTGAGCTCTAGAGCCTAATGTGAGCTCTAGAGTCTAATGTGAGCTCTAGAGTCTAATGTGAGCTCTAGAGCCTAATGTGAGCTCCAGAGTCTAATGTGAGCTCTAGAGTCTAATGTGAGCTCCAGAGTCTAATGTGAGCTCTAGAACCAGAACCAGCACCAGAACCAGCAGCACCAGAACCAGAAGCAGTACCATCAGCAGCCTGGTGGAAAAGGGTCAGAGGAGTCCAGACTAAAGTCCAGACTAAAGTCCTAAAGTTGCATGAGCTCATGAGACGGTCATGTGAGTGGAGAGTACTTATGCCGTCTGGATTTGGTTCTGACAACTTGCTGAATGTCCTGCCCTCTCTCATCACCATTCACACATAAAGTCTAAGGAGGTGTTTGTGACTCACGATCCGTCTTCGTTACTTCTGAAAAACACAAGGAACGGATCCGACTTCCCAAAGAAATCCTTCTTGTCCAGTTTGTTCCCACAAAACTGAAGCATCACCGACTCCTGCAGAGAGAGAAGAAGAAGAGAGAGGGGGAGAGAGAGAAGAAGAGAGAGGAGAGAGGGGGAGAGAGAAGAAGAGAGAGAGAGGAGAGAGGGGGAGAGAGAGAGGAGGAGAGAGGAGAGAGAGGGGGAGAGAGAAGAAGAGAGGGAGAGAGGGGGAGAGAGAAGAAGAGAGAGAGAGGAGAGAGGGGGAGAGAGAGAGGAGGAGAGAGGAGAGAGAGGGGGAGAGAGAAGAAGAGAGGGAGAGAGGGGGAGAGGAGAGAAGAGAGAGAGGGGGAGAGAGAGAAGAAGAGAGAGAGAGGAGAGAGGGGGAGAGAGAGAGGAGGAGAGAGGAGAGAGAGGGGGAGAGAGAGAAAAAGAAGAGAGGAGAGAGAGAGGGGGAGAGAGAAGAAGAGAGAAGAGAGAGAGGGGGAGAGAGAAGAAGAGAGAAGAGAGAGAGGGGGAGAGAGAAGAAGAGAGAGAGAGGAGAGAGGGGGAGAGAGAGAGGAGGAGAGAGGAGAGAGAGGGGGAGAGAGAAGAAGAGAGGGAGAGAGGGGGAGAGAGAGAAGAAGAGAGAGGGGGAGAGAGAGAAGAAGAGAGAGAGAGGAGAGAGGGGGAGAGAGAGAGGAGGAGAGAGGAGAGAGAGGGGGAGAGAGAGAAAAAGAAGAGAGGAGAGAGAGAGGGGGAGAGAGAAGAAGAGAGAAGAGAGAGAGGGGGAGAGAGAAGAAGAGAGAAGAGAGAGAGGGGGAGAGAGAAGAAGAGAGAGAGAGGAGAGAGGGGGAGAGAGAGGAGGAGAGAGGAGAGGAGAGGGGGAGAGAGAAGAAGAGAGGGAGAGAGGGGGAGAGAGAGAAGAAGAGAGAGGGGGAGAGAGAGAAGAAGAAGAGAGAGGAGAGAGGGGGAGAGAGAGAGGAGGAGAGAGGAGAGAGAGGGGGAGAGAGAGAAGAAGAAGAGAGAGAGGGGGAGAGAGAGAGAGAGAGAGAGGGGGAGAGAGAGAAGAAGAAGAGAGAGGAGAGAGGGGGGAGAGAGAAGAAGAAGAGAGAGGAGAGAGGGGGAGGGAGAGAGGGGGAGAGAGAGAAGAGAGGGAGAGAGGGGGAGAGAGGAGGAGAGAGGAGAGAGAGGGGGAGAGAGAGAAGAAGAAGAGAGGAGAGAGAGGGGGAAAGAGAGAGAAGAAGAAGAGAGAGGAGAAAGGGGGAGAGAGAAGAAGAAGAGAGAGGAGGACAGAGGAGAGAGAGAGGGAGAGAGAGAAGAAGAAGAGAGGCGGAGAGGGAGAGAGGGGAGAGTGAAGAAGAAGAGAGAAGAGACGAGAAGAGGAGAGAGAGAAGAAGAGGAGAGGAGGAGAGAGAGAGGAGAAGAAGAGAAGACGAGAGGGGGGGAGAGAGGGGGAGAGAAAGAAGAAGAAGAGAGGGAGGGAGGGAGGGAGAGAGAGAGAAGAAGAGAGAGGGGGAGAGAGAGAAAAAGAAGAGAGAAGAAGAGAGGGGGAGAGAGAGAAGAAGAAGAGAGGGAGAGAGAGAGAAGAAGAAGAGAGAGGGGGAGAGAGAGAAGAAGAAGAGAGGAGAAAGAGAGAGAGAGAGAGAAGAAGAAGAGAGGGGAGAGAGAGAAGGAGAAGAGAGGGGGGGAGAGGAGGAGAGAGCGAGGAAGAAGAGAGAAGAAGAGAGGGAGAGAGGGGGAGAGAGAGAGAAGAGAAGAAGAGAGAGGAGAGAGGGGGAGAGAGAGAGGGGAGAGAGAAGAAGAGAGACAGAGAAGAAGAAGAAGAAGAGAGAAGAAGAGAGGGAGAGAGGGGGAGAGAGAAGAAGAAGAGAGGGAGAGAGGGGGAGAGAGAGAGAAGAAGAAGAGAGAAGAAGAGAAGAAGAAAGGGAGAGAGGATGAAGAAGAGAGAGGAGGAGAGAGATAAGAAGAAGAGAGAAGAAGAGAGGGGTGAGAGGAGGGGGAGAGGCAGATAAAGAGTTCCGTCACATGTGGGAGCCAGTTTGATTTGCTGTTTCCATGGGCGACAGTCAGTTTAGAACTGACTTTAGCTGAATATACAGGGGACAGCATTCCACAGCCAGATCTCCCTCTCCCCCAGACAGCTCCTCTTGCTCCTAGAGGCTGATCCAGAACCAGACCAGAACCGGAACCAGAACAAGAACCAAAACTAGAACCAGAACTAGAACTAGAACCAGGTCCAGAGCCTCTGCAGCAGCTCACTCTCGACTACTTAAACTACAAAGTATAACTTAGGGTGTGTGTTTGGTGTGGTTTGTTTGTGTATTGTTGTGTGTGGTGTTTGTGTGTGTGTGTTTGTGTGTGTGTTTGTGTGTGTGTTTTGTGTGTGTGTTTGTGGTGTGTGTGTTTGTGTATGTGTTTGTGTGTGTTTGTTTGTGTATGTGTTTGTGTGTGTGTGTTTGTGTATGTGTTTGTGTGTGTTTGTTTGTGTATGTGTTTGTGTGTGTGTTTGTGTGTGTGTGTTTGTGTGTGTGTTTGTGTGTGTGTTTGTGTGTGTGTGTTTGTGTATGTGTTTGTGTGTGTTTGTTTGTGTATGTGTTTGTGTGTGTGTGTTTTGTGTGTGTGTTTGTGTGTGTGTGTTTGTTGTGTGTGTTTGTGTGTGTGTGTTTGTGTATGTGTTTGTGTGTGTGTTTGTGTGTGTGTGTTTGTGTGTGTTGTTTGTGTGTGTGTTTGTGTGTGTGTTTGTGTGTGTGTGTTTGTGTATGTGTTTGTGTGTGTTTTGTTTGTGTATGTGTTTGTGTGTGTGTTTGTGTGTGTGTTTGTTGTGTGTGTGTGTTTGTGTGTGTGTTTGTGTGTGTGTTTGTGTGTGTGTGTTTTGTGTGTGTGTTTGTGTGTGTGTGTTTGTGTGTGTGTGTTTGTGTGTGTGTTTGTGTGTGTGTGTTTGTGTGTGTGTTTGTGTGTGTGTTTGTGTGTGTGTTTGTGTGTGTGTGTTTGTGTGTGTGTTTGTGTGTGTGTTTGTGTGTGTGTGTTTGTGTGTGTGTTTGTTTGTGTATGTGTTTGTTTGTGTGTGTTTGTGTGTGTTTGTTTGTGTGCGTTTGTGTTTGTGTGTGTTTGTTTGTTTGTGTGTGTTTGTGTGTGTTTGTTTGTGTGTGTTTGTGTGTGTTTGTGTGTGTTTGTGTTTGTTTGTGTGTGTGTGTGTGTATGTGTTTTGTGTGTGTGTGTGTGTTTGTTTGTGTATGTGTTTGTTTGTTTGTGTGTGTGTGTTTGTGTGTGTTTGCTGTGTGTTTGTGTGTGTTTGTTTGTGTGTGTTTGTGTGTGTTTGTGTGTGTTTGTTTGTGTGTGTTTGTGTGTGTTGTGTGTGTTTGTGTGTGTGTGTTTGTGTGTGAGTGTGTTGTTGTGTGTGTGTGTTTGTGTGTGTGTGTTTGTGTGTGGTGTCTGTGTTTGTTTGTGTGTGTGTGTTTGTGTGTTTGTTTGTGTGTGTGTGTGCGTTTGTTTGTGTGTGTGTGTTTGTGTGTTTGTTTGTGTGTGTGTGTTTGTGTGTGTGTTTGTTTGTGTGTGTTTTGTGTGTGTGTTTGTGTGTTTGTTTGTGTGTGTGTGTGTGTGTTTGTGTGTTTGTTTGTGTGTGTGTGTTTGTGTGTTTGTTTGTGTGTGTGTGTTTGTGTGTGTGTTTGTGTGTTTTGTTTGTTTGTTTGTGTGTGTGTGTGTGTGTGTTTGTGTGTGTTTGTTTGTGTGTGTGTGTGTTTGTGTGTGTGTTTGTGTGTTTGTTTGTGTGTGTGTGTGTTTGTGTGTGTGTGTTTGTGTGTGTGTTTGTGTGTGTGTTGTGTGTGTGTGTTTGTTTGTGTGTGTGTTTGTGTGTGTGTGTTTGTGTGTGTGTTGTGTGTGTTTGTGTGTGTGTGTTTGTGTGTGTGTGTTTGTGGTGTGTGTGTGTGTGTGTGTTTGTGTGTGTGTCTTCTTGAGCCGCTGATATTCTTAGTCCAAAGTGTGTTTCCGTGGTAACAGAGCTCAGAGAGACAGTGAAGGCATCGCACTGAAGGTCTGACTGAGGAACAACACTAACAGCAGTAGTAGTAGTATTTGTCGGTGTAATCCCTCATTCGTCCAGGCGTGTTCCATAGTAAAAAAAGCTTCAGTTGTTTCATCTGGACTCAGTTTGAAAAAAGTAGACGTTTCGACTCTCATCCAAGAGTCATTGTCAATAACAGAATTTAGGTCGAGAACCTCCGATATTAATACTGTTCTGTGGTAAGACCCGCCCATTGGGAGGAGCCTTCCTGAAGTAGAAAGAGTTGTTTGTTTCAACAGAAACTCCCCCTTGTATCTACCGAGCCTATTCAGAATCTTAATGGCTATTAGAATCCTCTTTGTCTTTGTGAGACCCCTGGCTCAACCACCCTGAGTACCTGATTAGCATCTGAATGTCCTTTACCTTTCCAGGGGTTCAGTAACCCATTATAAATAACAGGAAGATTAAACCTAAGCCCTCCATTTCTGTTTAAAGAAGGTCTTTCTTTTTTAACAAAAATAGCTTCCTTGACTCCTCTTTCAAACCATCTTTTCTCCTGCTTAAAACCTTCACCTCACCGTCTTCAAACGAGTGATTAGAGGCTTCAAGATGGAGATGCACGGCGCTCTGAGGTCCTGAACTTGTATTTCTTCTGTGCTGATAATGGGTTACTGAACCCCTGGAAAGGTAAAGGACCAGGGAATTCAAATGCTAATCAGGTACTCAGGGTGGTTGAGCCAGGGTCTCACTAAGACAAAGAGGTTTTAACAGCTCATTAAGATTCTGAATAGGCTCGGTAGATACAAGGGGGGAGTTTCTGTTGAAACAAACAACTCTTTCTACTTCAGGCAGGCTCCTCCCAATGGGCGGGTCCTTACCACAGAACAGTATTAATATCGGAGTTCTCGACCTAAATTCTGTTATTGACAATGACTCTTGGATGAGAGTCGAAACGTCTACTTTTTCAAACTGAGTCCAGATGACTACAACTGAAGCTTTTTCTACTATAGTAGTAGTATTAGTAGTAGTATTAGTAGTAGTAGTAGTAGTAGTAATAGTAGTTGTAGTAGTAATAGTAGTAGTACCCTGCAGTTGCTGAGCTCTTCTGCTCTGATGATCACACTCCCACACTTCCTTCCTGGGATTCCCCTGAAACACAAACAGAACATTTTTAGAGACCACAAAAAGTGACCACACTGTGACCAGAGAGGAGACCACAATGTGACCACAGAGAGAGACCACACTGTGACCAGATAGAGACCACAATGTGACCACAGAGAGAGACCACAATGTGACCACAGAGAGAGACCACAATTTGACCAGAGAGAGACCACAATGTGACCAGAGAGAGACCACAATGGTGACCACAGAGAGAGACCACAAATGTGACCAGAGAGAGACCACAATGTGACCAGGAGAGAGACCACAATGTGACCAGAGAGAGAGACCACAATGTGACCAGAGAGAGACCACAATGTGACCACAGAGAGAGACCACAATTGTGACCAGAGAGAGACCACAATGTGACCACAGAGAGAGACCACAATGTGACCAGAGAGAGACCACAATGTGACCAGAGAGAGACCACAATGTGACCACAGAGAGAGACCACAATGTGACCCAGAGAGAGGAGACCACAATGTGACCAGAGAGAGACCACAATGTCACCAGAGAGAGACCACAATGTCACCAGAGAGAGACCACAATGTGACCACAGAGAGAGACCACAATGTGACCAGCGAGAAGACCACAATCTGACCAGAGAGAGACCACAATGTGACCAGAACGACCACAATGTGACCAGAGAGAGACCACAATGTGACCAGAGAGAGACGACAATGTGACCAGAGAGAGACCACAATGTGACCACAGAGAGAGACCACAATGTGACCAGAGAGAGACCACAATGTGACCAGAGAGGACCACAATGTGACCAGAGAGAGACCACAATGTGACCACAGAGAGAGGACCACAATGTGACCAGAGAGACCACAATGTGACCAGAGAGAGACCACAATGTGACCACAGAGAGAGACCACAATGTGACCACAGAGAGAGATCACAATGTGACCAGAGAGAGACCACAATGTGACCAGAGAGAGACGACAATGTGACCAGAGAGAGACCACAATGTGACCACAGAGAGAGACCACAATGTGACCAGAGAGAGACCACAATGTGACCAGAGAGACCACAATGTGACCAGAGAGAGACCACAATGTGACCACAGAGAGAGACCACAATGTGACCAGAGAGACC
>NW_027316389.1:2744819-2753518 GCF_026437365.1 Eucyclogobius newberryi | reverse complement strand
AGAGAAGCTCAGAGACGTGAGACTGAGGACACAAGAGAAGCTCAGAGACGTGAGACTGAGGACACAAGAGAAGCTCAGAGACGTGAGACTGAGGACACAAGAGAAGCTCAGAGACGTGAGATGAGGACACAAGAGAAGCTCAGAGACGTGAGACTGAGGACACAAGAGAAGCTCAGAGACGTGAGACTGAGGACACAAGAGAGCTCAGAGACGTGAGACTGAGGACACAAGAGAAGCTCAGAGACGTGAGACTGAGGACACAAGAGAAGCTCAGAGACGTGAGACTGAGGACACAAGAGAAGCTCAGAGACGTGAGACTGAGGACACAAGAGAAGCTCAGAGACGTGAGGACTGAGGACACAAGAGAAGCTCAGAGACGTGAGACTGAGGACACAAGAGAGCTCAGAGACGTGAGACTGAGGACACAAGAGAAGCTCAGAGACGTGAGACTGAGGACACAAGAGAAGCTCAGAGACGTGAGACTGAGGACACAAGAGAAGCTCAGAGACGTGAGACTGAGGACACAAGAGAAGCTCAGAGACGTGAGACTGAGGACACAAGAGAGGCTCAGAGACGTGAGACTGAGGACACAAGAGAGCTCAGAGACGTGAGACTGAGGACACAAGAGAAGCTCAGAGACGTGAGACTGAGGACACAGAGAAGCTCAGAGACGTGAGACTGAGGACACAAGAGAAGCTCAGAGACGTGAGACTGAGGACACAAGAGAAGCTCAGAGACGTGAGACTGAGGACACAAGAGAAGCTCAGAGACGTGAGACTGAGGACACAAGAGAAGCTCAGAGACGTGAGACTGAGGACACAAGAGAAGCTCAGAGACGTGAGACTGAGGACACAAGAGAAGCTCAGAGACGTGAGACTGAGGACACAAGAGAAGCTCAGAGACGTGAGACTGAGGACACAAGAGAAGCTCAGAGACGTGAGACTGAGGACACAAGAGAGCTCAGAGACGTGAGACTGAGGACACAAGAGAAGCTCAGAGACGTGAGACTGAGGACACAAGAGAAGCTCAGAGACGTGAGACTGAGGACACAAGAGAAGCTCAGAGACGTGAGACTGAGGACACAAGAGAGCTCAGAGACGTGAGACTGAGGACACAAGAGAAGCTCAGAGACGTGAGACTGAGGACACAAGAGAAGTTCAGAGACGAGAAGCTCAGAGACGTGAGACTGAGGACACAAGAGAAGCTCAGAGACGTGAGACTGAGGACACAAGAGAAGCTCAGAGACGTGAGACTGAGGACACAAGAGAAGTTCAGAGACGTGAGACTGAGGACACAAGAGAAGCTCAGAGACGTGAGACTGAGGACACAAGAGAAGTTCAGAGACGTGAGACTGAGGACACAAGAGAAGCTCAGAGACGTGAGACTGAGGACACAAGAGAGGCTCAGAGACGTGAGACTGAGGACACAAGAGAAGCTCAGAGACGTGAGACTGAGGACACAAGAGAAGCTCAGAGACGTGAGACTGAGGACACAAGAGAAGCTCAGAGACGTGGAGACTGAGGACACAAGAGAAGCTCAGAGACGTGAGACTGAGACACAAGAGAAGCTCAGAGACGTGAGACTGAGGACACAAGAGAAGCTCAGAGACGTGAGACTGAGGACACAAGAGAGGCTCAGAGACGTGAGACTGAGGACACAAGAGAGGCTCAGAGACGTGAGACTGAGGACACAAGAGAAGCTCAGAGACGTGAGACTGAGGACACAAGAGAGGCTCAGAGACCTGAGACTGAGGACACAAGAGAAGCTCAGAGACGTGAGACTGAGGACACAAGAGAAGCTCAGAGACGTGAGACTGAGGACACAAGAGAAGTTCAGAGACGAGAAGCTCAGAGACGTGAGACTGAGGACACAAGAGAAGCTCAGAGACGTGAGACTGAGGACACAAGAGAAGTTCAGAGACGTGAGACTGAGGACACAAGAGAAGCTCAGAGACGTGAGACTGAGGACACAAGAGAAGCTCAGAGACGTGAGACTGAGGACACAAGAGAAGCTCAGAGACGTGAGACTGAGGACACAAGAGAGGCTCAGAGACGTGAGACTGAGGACACAAGAGAAGCTCAGAGACGTGAGACTGAGGACACAAGAGAAGCTCAGAGACGTGAGACTGAGGACACAAGAGAGCTCAGAGACGTGAGACTGAGGACCACAAGAGAAGCTCAGAGACGTGAGACTGAGGACACAAGAGAAGCTCAGAGACGTGAGACTGAGGACACAAGAGAAGCTCAGAGACGTGAGACTGAGGACACAAGAGAGGCTCAGAGACGTGAGACTGAGGACACAAGAGAAGCTCAGAGACGTGAGACTGAGGACACAAGAGAAGCTCAGAGACGTGAGACTGAGGACACAAGAGAAGTTCAGAGACGTGAGACTGAGGACACAAGAGAAGCTCAGAGACGTGAGACTGAGGACACAAGAGAAGCTCAGAGAAGTGAGACTGAGGACACAAGAGAAGCTCAGAGACGTGAGACTGAGGACACAAGAGAAGCTCAGAGACGAGAAGCTCAGAGACGTGAGACTGAGGACACAAGAGAGCTCAGAGACGTGAGACTGAGGACACAAGAGAAGTTCAGAGACGTGAGACTGAGGACACAAGAGAGGCTCAGAGACGTGAGACTGAGGACACAAGAGAAGCTCAGAGACGTGAGACTGAGGACACAAGAGAAGCTCAGAGACGTGAGACTGAGGACACAAGAGAAGCTCAGAGACGTGAGACTGAGGACACAAGAGAAGTTCAGAGACGTGAGACTGAGGACACAAGAGAGCTCAGAGACGTGAGACTGAGGACACAAGAGAAGCTCAGAGACGTGAGACTGAGGACACAAGAGAAGCTCAGAGACGTGAGACTGAGGACACAAGAGAAGCTCAGAGACGTGAGACTGAGGACACAAGAGAAGCTCAGAGACGTGAGACTGAGGACACAAGAGAAGTTCAGAGACGTGAGACTGAGGACACAAGAGAGGCTCAGAGACGTGAGACTGAGGACACAAGAGAAGCTCAGAGACGTGAGACTGAGGACACAAGAGAAGCTCAGAGACGTGAGACTGAGGACACAAGAGAAGCTCAGAGACGTGAGACTGAGGACACAAGAGAAGCTCAGAGAGACGTGAGACTGAGGACACAAGAGAAGCTCAGAGACGTGAGACTGAGGACACAAGAGAAGCTCAGAGACGTGAGACTGAGGACACAAGAGAGGCTCAGAGACGTGAGACTGAGGACACAAGAGAAGCTCAGAGACGTGAGACTGAGGACACAAGAGAAGCTCAGAGACGTGAGACTGAGGACACAAGAGAAGTTCAGAGACGAGAAGCTCAGAGACGTGAGACTGAGGACACAAGAGAAGCTCAGAGACGTGAGACTGAGGACACAAGAGAAGCTCAGAGACGTGAGACTGAGGACACAAGAGAAGTTCAGAGACGTGAGACTGAGGACACAAGAGAAGCTCAGAGACGTGAGACTGAGGACACAAGAGAGGCTCAGAGACGTGAGACTGAGGACACAAGAGAAGCTCAGAGACGTGAGACTGAGGACACAAGAGAAGCTCAGAGACGTGAGACTGAGGACACAAGAGAAGCTCAGAGACGTGAGACTGAGGACACAAGAGAAGCTCAGAGACGTGAGACTGAGGACACAAGAGAAGCTCAGAGACGTGAGACTGAGGACACAAGAGAAGCTCAGAGACGTGAGACTGAGGACACAAGAGAAGCTCAGAGACGTGAGACTGAGGACACAAGAGAGGCTCAGAGACGTGAGACTGAGGACACAAGAGAGGCTCAGAGACGTGAGACTGAGGACACAAGAGAAGCTCAGAGACGTGAGACTGAGGACACAAGAGAGGCTCAGAGACCTGAGACTGAGGACACAAGAGAAGCTCAGAGACGTGAGACTGAGGACACAAGAGAAGCTCAGAGACGTGAGACTGAGGACACAAGAGAAGTTCAGAGACGAGAAGCTCAGAGACGTGAGACTGAGGACACAAGAGAAGCTCAGAGACGTGAGACTGAGGACACAAGAGAAGTTCAGAGACGTGAGACTGAGGACACAAGAGAAGCTCAGAGACGTGAGACTGAGGACACAAGAGAAGCTCAGAGACGTGAGACTGAGGACACAAGAGAAGCTCAGAGACGTGAGACTGAGGACACAAGAGAGGCTCAGAGACGTGAGACTGAGGACACAAGAGAAGCTCAGAGACGTGAGACTGAGGACACAAGAGAAGCTCAGAGACGTGAGACTGAGGACACAAGAGAGGCTCAGAGACGTGAGACTGAGGACACAAGAGAAGCTCAGAGACGTGAGACTGAGGACACAAGAGAAGCTCAGAGACGTGAGACTGAGGACACAAGAGAGGCTCAGAGGAATCAAAGGTGAAAGAGGAACCACAAGAACAAGAACTTTTCTCCTGAGACGTGGAGAAGACGTTTCACTGTTGATGGGTCAAACTTATAATAAACTCTAGAGCGCCATGCAGCGGCCATCTTGGGACTGGCAAAGCGGCAAAACTCACGTAGAAAATGATGAGAACATTATTAAGTCACATCTGATGGTTTATCTGTGTCCGGCAGAGAATTGGACCTGTGTCTGAACGATGACATCACACCGTCACTGACCACAGGGACTGAACGATGACCATCACACCGTCACTGACCACATGGACAGAATGATGACCACATCACACCGTCACTGACCACATGGACAGAATGATGACCACATCACACTGTCACTGACCACATGGACTGAATGATGACCACATCACACTGTCACTGACCACATGGACTGAACGATGACCATCACACCGTCACTGACCACATGGACTGAACGATGACCATCACACCGTCACTGACCACAGGGACTGAACGATGACCATCACACCGTCACTGACCACAGGGACTGAACGATGACCATCACACCGTCACTGACCACATGGACTGAACGATGACCATCACACTGCCACTGACCACATGGACTGAATGATGACCACATCACACTGTCACTGACCACAGGGACTGAACGATGACCATCACACCGTCACTGACCACAGGGACTGAACGATGACCATCACACCGTCACTGACCACAGGGACTGAACGATGACCATCACACCGTCACTGACCACAGGGACTGAACGATGACCATCACACTGTCACTGACCACATGGACTGAACGATGACCATCACACCGTCACTGACCACATGGACTGAACGATGACCATCACACCGTCACTGACCACAGGGACTGAACGATGACCATCACACTGCCACTGACCACATGGACTGAATGATGACCACATCACACTGTCACTGACCACATGGACTGAACGATGACCATCACACCCTCACTGACCACATGGACTGAACGATGACCATCACACTGTCACTGACCACATGGACTGAATGATGACCACATCACACTGTCACTGACCACATGGACTGAATGATGACCACATCACACTGTCACTGACCACATGGACTGAACGATGACCATCACACCGTCACTGACCACATGGACTGAACGATGACCATCACACCGTCACTGACCACATGGACTGAACGATGACCATCACACCGTCACTGACCACATGGACTGAACGATGACCGTCACACTGTCACTGACCACAGGGACTGAACGATGACCATCACACTGCCACTGACCACGTGGACTGAACGATGACCATCACACCGTCACTGACCACAGGGACTGAACGATGACCATCACACCGTCACTGACCACGTGGACTGAAAGATGACCATCGCACCGCCACTGACCACGTGGACTGAACGATGACCATCACACTGTCACTGACCACATGGACTGAACGATGACCATCACACCGTCACTAACCACATGGACTGAAAGATGACCATCACACTGTCACTGACCACATGGACTGAACGATGACCATCACACCGTCACTGACCACATGGACTGAACGATGACCATCACACCGTCACTGACCACATGGACTGAACGATGACCACATCACACTGTCACTGACCACATGGACTGAACGATGACCATCACACCGTTACTGACCACATGGACTGAACGATGACCATCACACCGTCACTGACCACATGGACTGAACGATGACCATCACACCGTCACTGACCACATGGACTGAACGATGACCATCACACCGTCACTGACCACATGGACACAACCATCGGTCACTCGTCTGTTTACTTTAAAACATTACAATAAAACTAATTACCATATTTCCTGGACTATAAGTCGTACCTTTCTTCATTGTTTTGGCCGGGGTGCGACTTATACTCCAGTGAGACTTATACTCCAGTGAGACTTATACTCCAGTGCCACTTATACTCCAGTGAGACTTATACTCCAGTGAGACTTATACTCCAGTGAGACTTATACTCCAGTGAGACTTATACTCCAGTAGGACTTATACTCCAGTAGGACTCATACTCCAGTGAGACTTATACTCCAGTGAGACTTATACTCCAGTGCCACTTATACTCCAGTAGGACTTATACTCCAGTGAGACTTATACTCAAGTGGGACTTATACTCCAGTGAGACTTATACTCCAGTGAGACTTATACTCCAGTAGGACTTATACTCCAGTGAGACTTATACTCCAGTGAGACTTATACTCCAGTGAGACTTATACTCCAGTGGGACTTATACTCCAGTAGGACTTATACTCCAGTGAGACTTATACTCCAGTGAGACTTATACTCCAGTGAGACTTATACTCCATTGAGACTTATACTCCAGTAGGACTTATACTCCAGTGAGACTTATACTCCAGTAGGACTTATACTCCATTGAGACTTATACTCCAGTGGGACTTATACTCCAGCGAGACTTATACTCCAGTAGGACTTATACTCCAGTGAGACTTATACTCCAGTGGGACTTATACTCCAGTAGGACTTATACTCCAGTGAGACTTATACTCCATTGAGACTTATACTCCAGTGGGACTTATACTCCAGTGGGACTTATACTCCAGTGGGACTTATACTACAGTGCGACTTATACTACAGTGAGACTTATATATGTATATATGTCTGTTTGCCGTAACCCGACCAACCCGCTATGAAACTAGCCGACTGAAAAATAAACATCAGCATTTTGCTGAAAAAACGTCAAAATCTTTTATTTTTCAATTATTTCGCCGACCGGTCTGTCCTGAACCACCGAGTCAAATACCTTTATCACGCTGGTAAACCTGACTTTCATCTCAAAGAACTGATGACGCACTGTGTGACACATGTGCGTCTTCTTATTCAGTCCTCCACATGCGTCTATAATGAAACAGAACGCGCATAGGAGGCGTCACGTTGTCTTTTACTTGTTGATTTGTCACTGTCGGCGCCACTGACATCTCCATAGTAATGTCACGCTCTGTCAGGGTGTGAAATTTGACTTACGCAAATGCATTCTGGGATTGAAACACGCCCAGTAGCGTCATCACAACAAACATGGCGGCGCCCGTGTCCCCCGCATGTTCCCCCCGCTCGCCTTCACTACCAAAACAAAGGATAGCGACGTACAAAAGGTCGATTGAAATATCTTAAAATCGTGAGATTTAGTCTCATGATCAGGTTTAAAGAGACGTTTTCCGTCATTGACTGTTGAAGCCTGACCCCTGGACTGACCCCTGGACTGTTGAAGCCTGACCCCTGGACTGTTGAAGCCTCTGACCCCTGGACTGACCCCTGGACTGTTGAAGCCTGACCCCTGGACTGACCCCTGGGCTGTTGAAGCCTGAACCCTGGACTGTTAAAGCCTGACCCCTGGACTGATGCCTGGACTGTTGAAGCCTGACCCCTGGACTGACCCCTGGACTGTTGAAGCCTGACCCCTGGACTGATGCCTGGACTGTTGAAGCCTGACCCCTGGACTGACCCCTGGACTGTTGAAGCCTGACCCCTGGACTGTTGAAGCCTGACCCCTGGACTGACCCCTGGACTGTTGAAGCCTGACCCCTGGACTGTTGAAGCCTGACCCCTGGACTGACCCCTGGACTGTTGAAGCCTGACCCCTGGACTGTTGAAGCCTGACCCCTGGACTGACCCCTGGACTGTTGAAGCCTGACCCCTGGACTGTTGAAGCCTCTGACCCCTGGACTGACCCCTGGACTGTTGAAGCCTGACCCCTGGACTGACCCCTGGGCTGTTGAAGCCTGAACCCTGGACTGTTAAAGCCTGACCCCTGGACTGATGCCTGGACTGTTGAAGCCTGACCCCTGGACTGACCCCTGGACTGTTGAAGCCTGACCCCTGGACTGATGCCTGGACTGTTGAAGCCTGACCCCTGGACTGACCCCTGGACTGTTGAAGCCTGACCCCTGGACTGTTGAAGCCTGACCCCTGGACTGACCCCTGGACTGTTGAAGCCTGACCCCTGGACTGTTGAAGCCTGACCCCTGGACTGACCCCTGGACTGTTGAAGCCTGACCCCTGGACTGTTGAAGCCTGACCCCTGGACTGACCCCTGGACTGTTGAAGCCTGACCCCTGGACTGTTGAAGCCTGACCCCTAGACTGACCCCTGGTGGTCACTCAGACTCAAAAAATGACAAAATTTGGATCTTTTTTTTTGCCTTCAAAGTGAAAAAAAATAAGAATTTGCCGACCGACTGAGCCAGATGAAAGATGTTGACTCGGGTTACAGCAAACAGACTTATGTATGTTTTTTTTCTCTAATGTGCCTTTTTT
>NW_027316389.1:2714819-2737319 GCF_026437365.1 Eucyclogobius newberryi | reverse complement strand
ACTCCTCGAATCCCGTTCCTCGCGTCTCCCTCGCCGTCTTGGCGAATCTCGTACACGTTGGTTTTATCTTGATCAACAGCGCCTTCTTTTTCCTTCCGAGTCTTTATGCAGCTTCGTTCGGACGTTTCTGCCGTCAAACTTCGCTCGACACAATCACTTGAAGACGTCTTCTCTTTATCGTCTCGTCCGTCGCTTTGAAAACGCTCGAGTTGTCCACAAACCGAATCGTTGTCCTTAAGGAGCGTTTTGATGTTGTTGTTTTGTTCTATAGAAGCCAAACCGTGAGCCCGACTTCCTCTTCGCTCTTCAATAACGGCGGTTTCAGAGGAAATACGTTTTTCGCTCATGTTTCGCACGACTTCACCGCTGCTCGAGGGTTTGCCGTTTTCGTTTGTCCAAATGTCTCCTGCAGCCGTCTTTTCTTTGACGCCGTTTCGTCCATTTTGTTCCATTGCTTCCGACACGTCTTGAAGAGAATCCATGTTTGGCGATGTTTTCTTGAGCGATTTAGAAGATTTCCCGTTTGAATGATCTTCTTCGCTTGAATCGAAGTCTTCATGCAACATTTGGCTCGTGTTGTCCTCAGCTCGTGTCGTTTTCGGTGTTTTTGCGGCAAAATCATCCAAGTCCATCTGATCGGCTTCACTACGACTTCTACAAGTTCTGGCGATTTCAGACCGTTTGCTGTCGTTTTTGTCACGTTTTGTTTCGCCGGTGTTTTCGCCGCGTTGGCCAAAGTCAACCGCGTTTGCGCGAGGTTCTGTAACACGTTCCGATCTTTTCACGAACATCTCCCGCCGTTCTCCGTCCGCCGGCTCCGACGCGTCATCGGAGCTTTTGCCGTTACGATTCCGGCTCGTTTCCCGTTTTCCCAATTCAAAGCTTGAAGAAGTCGTTTTGAGTTTGGACTTTGCAGTTTCGAGGTTCAAGTTCCAAGTATTCGTGTTTTTACCACAATCACTGCTACAATTTGTACTGCTTAAATCACGTGTCTCGTTGTCGGAAATCGCTCCAAATACACAAATGTCATTTTTGCCGATCATGTTTTGTCCATTTACGTTTTCTTGCAGGTTTGTAAATAAATATTCATCGCCTTTGTTATCGCTCTTCTGATGTTTCGGCTTCAAACTGACCACTTTTCCATCCTCTTCCGCCAAAAGGTCCGTCCGATTCTTGCTCTTGTCGTCGTCGTTCGGTGGACGACCTCGACAAACTGTTGACGCGTCCGGCGAAACGTCGATACGGGATATGTCTTCCGTAAAGCTGAAGCAAGAACGTCGTGGTCCTTCCGCGCTGGTTTGACATTCTTTACGATTGTCGGTGTTTTCAATGCGGTCGTTTTGTCGTTGGATCGTTTTGACCGGTTTCGGCAACGGATTCGAACTGTTTCCTCCGACATCTTCCTCAACATCGCCACAACCGATATTTGACTCAGACTTTTGCGTTGACTTGAAGTTGTTGCGCGAAGAGCGACGGCCGATTCCGATCTCCGTTTTGCCATTTCGCTGTCCGTTCTTCTTACGTCGCACGAACAAATTACGATCATTTCTTGCCTCGTTTTCGATCCCTCTTCCGGTCTCGGACACTTCCGTCGCTCCGATCTCTTCGCGAGCTCGTTCCGTCTCATCGTTCAGAACTTCGTCTGCGTTTCCTTGCTCACTTTCAACATTTTCATCCATCAAACTCGGTCCTGAAATCTTCATCTTTGCACGATTTGTCTTTTCGGTCCTTTCGTGATCAAACCGTCTCTCGGCGTCTCGTGTAATGTCGGGTTTATGTTCCTCGTCTCGTCGTTTCTCCAGTTTCAACTCCTCAGACTTTCTCCTGATCTCGTCCTCCACGCGACGCTGCAGCGACTTCAGCACTTCCTGCAGAGAAAAGTGAAAAGAGCAGAAGTAAAAGTAAATGTAGTTGTGTAGAGTTGTGTGTAGAGTTGTGTGTAGAGTTGTGTGTAGAGGTGTGTGTAGAGTTGTGTGTACAGGTGTGTAGAGGTGTGTACAGGTGTGTGTAGAGTTGTGTGTAGAGTTGTGTGTAGAGTTGTGTGTAGAGTTGTGTGTAGAGTTGTGTGTAGAGTTGTGTGTAGAGGTGTGTGTAGAGTTGTGTGTACAGGTGTGTAGAGGTGTGTACAGGTGTGTGTAGAGTTGTGTGTAGAGGTGTGTGTAGAGTTGTGTGTACAGGTGTGTAGAGGTGTGTGTACAGGTGTGTGTAGAGTTGTGTGTAGAGTTGTGTGTAGAGGTGTGTGTAGAGTTGTGTGTACAGGTGTGTAGAGGTGTGTGTACAGGTGTGTGTAGAGTTGTGTGTAGAGTTGTGTGTAGAGGTGTGTGTAGAGTTGTGTGTAGAGTTGTGTGTAGAGTTGTGTGTAGAGTTGTGTGTACAGGTGTGTAGAGGTGTGTGTAGAGTTGTGTGTAGAGTTGTGTGTACAGGTGTGTGTAGAGTTGTGTGTAGAGTTGTGTGTAGAGTTGTGTGTACAGGTGTGTAGAGGTGTGTGTAGAGTTGTGTGTAGAGGTGTGTGTAGAGTTGTGTGTAGAGTTGTGTGTACAGGTGTGTGTAGAGTTGTGTGTAGAGTTGTGTGTAGAGTTGTGTGTAGAGGTGTGTGTAGAGTTGTGTGTAGAGTTGTGTGTAGAGGTGTGTGTAGAGTTGTGTGTAGAGTTGTGTGTAGAGTTGTGTGTAGAGTTGTGTGTAGAGGTGTGTGTAGAGTTGTGTGTACAGGTGTGTAGAGGTGTGTACAGGTGTGTGTAGAGTTGTGTGTAGAGTTGTGTGTAGAGTTGTGTGTAGAGTTGTGTGTAGAGTTGTGTGTAGAGGTGTGTGTAGAGTTGTGTGTACAGGTGTGTAGAGGTGTGTACAGGTGTGTGTAGAGTTGTGTGTAGAGGTGTGTGTAGAGTTGTGTGTACAGGTGTGTAGAGGTGTGTGTACAGGTGTGTGTAGAGTTGTGTGTAGAGTTGTGTGTAGAGGTGTGTGTAGAGTTGTGTGTACAGGTGTGTAGAGGTGTGTGTACAGGTGTGTGTAGAGTTGTGTGTAGAGTTGTGTGTAGAGGTGTGTGTAGAGTTGTGTGTAGAGTTGTGTGTACAGGTGTGTAGAGGTGTGTGTAGAGTTGTGTGTAGAGTTGTGTGTAGAGTTGTGTGTAGAGTTGTGTGTACAGGTGTGTAGAGGTGTGTGTAGAGTTGTGTGTAGAGTTGTGTGTACAGGTGTGTGTAGAGTTGTGTGTAGAGTTGTGTGTAGAGTTGTGTGTACAGGTGTGTAGAGGTGTGTGTAGAGTTGTGTGTAGAGGTGTGTGTAGAGTTGTGTGTAGAGTTGTGTGTACAGGTGTGTGTAGAGTTGTGTGTAGAGTTGTGTGTAGAGTTGTGTGTAGAGGTGTGTGTAGAGTTGTGTGTAGAGTTGTGTGTAGAGGTGTGTGTAGAGTTGTGTGTAGAGTTGTGTGTAGAGTTGTGTGTACAGGTGTGTAGAGGTGTGTGTAAAGTTGTGTGTAGAGGTGTGTGTAGAGTTGTGTGTAGAGTTGTGTGTAGAGTTGTGTGTAGAGTTGTGTGTACAGGTGTGTGTAGAGTTGTTTGTAGAGTTGTGTGTAGAGTTGTGTGTAGAGGTGTGTGTAGAGTTGTGTGTAGAGTTGTGTGTAGAGGTGTGTGTAGAGTTGTGTGTACAGGTGTGTAGAGGTGTGTGTACAGGTGTGTGTAGAGTTGTGTGTAGAGTTGTGTGTAGAGGTGTGTGTAGAGTTGTGTGTACAGGTGTGTAGAGGTGTGTGTACAGGTGTGTGTAGAGTTGTGTGTAGAGTTGTGTGTAGAGTTGTTTGTAGAGTTGTGTGTACAGGTGTGTGTACAGGTGTGTAGAGGTGTGTGTAGAGTTGTGTGTAGAGTTGTGTGTAGAGTTGTGTGTACAGGTGTGTAGAGTTGTGTGTAGAGTTGTGTGTAGAGTTGTGTGTACAGGTGTGTAGAGTTGTGTGTAGAGTTGTGTGTACAGGTGTGTGTAGAGTTGTGTGTAGAGTTGTGTGTAGAGTTGTGTGTACAGGTGTGTAGAGGTGTGTGTACAGGTGTGTAGAGGTGTGTGTAGAGTTGTGTGTAGAGTTGTGTGTACAGGTGTGTGTAGAGTTGTGTGTAGAGGTGTGTGTAGAGTTGTGTGTAGAGGTGTGTGTAGAGTTGTGTATAGAGTTGTGTGTACAGGTGTGTGTAGAGTTGTGTGTAGAGTTGTGTGTAGAGTTGTGTGTAGAGTTGTGTGTACAGGTGTGTAGAGGTGTGTGTAGAGTTGTGTGTAGAGGTGTGTGTAGAGGTGTGCACAGTTGTGTAGAGTTGTGTACAGGTGTGTAGAGGTGTGAAGAGGTGTGTAGAGGTGTGTAGACATGTGTAGAGGTGTGTAGAGGTGTGTACAGTTGTGTACAGGTGTGTAGAGGTGTGTAGAGGTGTGTAGACATGTGAAGAGGTGTGTAGAGGTGTGTAGAGGTGTGTAGACATGTGTAGAGGTGTGTAGAGGTGTGTAGATATGTGTAGAGGTGTGTAGAGGTGTGTAGAGGTGTGTAGAGGTGTGTAGAGGTGTGTAGACATGTGTAGAGGTGTGTAGAGGTGTGTAGACATGTGTAGAGGTGTGTAGAAGTGTGTAGAGGTGTGTAGACATGTGTAGAGGTGTGTAGAGGTGTGTACAGTTGTGTACAGGTGTGTAGAGGTGTGTAGAGGTGTGTAGAGGTGTGTAGACATGTGTAGAGGTGTGTAGACATGTGTAGACATGTGTAGAGGTGTGTAGAGGTGTGTAGAGGTGTGTAGAGGTGTGTACAGGTGTGTGTAGAGTTGTGTGTAGAGTTGTGTGTACAGGTGTGTAGAGGTGTGTACAGGTGTGTGTAGAGTTGTGTGTAGAGTTGTGTGTAGAGGTGTGTGTAGAGTTGTGTGTACAGGTGTGTAGAGGTGTGTACAGGTGTGTGTAGAGTTGTGTGTAGAGTTGTGTGTAGAGGTGTGTGTAGAGTTGTGTGTACAGGTGTGTAGAGGTGTGTGTACAGGTGTGTGTAGAGTTGTGTGTAGAGTTGTGTGTAGAGGTGTGTGTAGAGTTGTGTGTACAGGTGTGTAGAGGTGTGTGTACAGGTGTGTGTAGAGTTGTGTGTAGAGTTGTGTGTAGAGTTGTTTGTAGAGTTGTGTGTACAGGTGTGTGTACAGGTGTGTAGAGGTGTGTGTAGAGTTGTGTGTAGAGTTGTGTGTAGAGTTGTGTGTACAGGTGTGTAGAGTTGTGTGTAGAGTTGTGTGTAGAGTTGTGTGTACAGGTGTGTAGAGTTGTGTGTAGAGTTGTGTGTACAGGTGTGTGTAGAGTTGTGTGTAGAGTTGTGTGTACAGGTGTGTAGAGGTGTGTGTACAGGTGTGTAGAGGTGTGTGTAGAGTTGTGTGTAGAGTTGTGTGTACAGGTGTGTGTAGAGTTGTGTGTAGAGGTGTGTGTAGAGTTGTGTGTAGAGTTGTGTATAGAGTTGTGTGTACAGGTGTGTGTAGAGTTGTGTGTAGAGTTGTGTGTAGAGTTGTGTGTAGAGTTGTGTGTACAGGTGTGTAGAGGTGTGTGTAGAGTTGTGTGTAGAGGTGTGTGTAGAGGTGTGCACAGTTGTGTAGAGTTGTGTACAGGTGTGTAGAGGTGTGAAGAGGTGTGTAGAGGTGTGTAGACATGTGTAGAGGTGTGTAGAGGTGTGTACAGTTGTGTACAGGTGTGTAGAGGTGTGTAGACATGTGAAGAGGTGTGTAGAGGTGTGTAGAGGTGTGTAGACATGTGTAGAGGTGTGTAGAGGTGTGTAGAGGTGTGTAGAGGTGTGTAGAGGTGTGTAGATATGTGTAGAGGTGTGTAGAGGTGTGTAGAGGTGTGTAGAGGTGTGTAGAGGTGTGTAGACATGTGTAGAGGTGTGTAGAGGTGTGTAGACATGTGTAGAGGTGTGTAGAAGTGTGTAGAGGTGTGTAGACATGTGTAGAGGTGTGTAGAGGTGTGTACAGTTGTGTACAGGTGTGTAGAGGTGTGTAGAGGTGTGTAGAGGTGTGTAGACATGTGTAGAGGTGTGTAGACATGTGTAGACATGTGTAGAGGTGTGTAGAGGTGTGTAGAGGTGTGTAGAGGTGTGTAGACATGTGTAGAGGTGTGTAGACGTGTGTAGAGGTGTGTAGACATGTGTAGAGGTGTGTACAGTTGTGTACAGGTGTGTAGAGGTGTGTAGACATGTGTAGAGGTGTGTAGAGGTGTGTAGAGGTGTGTAGACATGTGTAGAGGTGTGTAGAGGTGTGTAGAGGTGTGTAGACATGTGTAGAGGTGTGTAGACGTGTGTAGAGGTGTGTAGACATGTGTAGAGGTGTGTAGACATGTGTAGAGGTGTGTAGACATGTGTAGACGTGTGTAGACATGTGTAGAGGTGTGTAGACATGTGTAGAGGTGTGTAGAGGTGTGTAGAGGTGTGTAGACATGTGTAGAGGTGTGTAGAGGTGTGTAGAGGTGTGTAGACATGTGTAGAGGTGTGTAGACATGTGTAGAGGTGTGTAGACATGTGTAGAGGTGTGTAGACGTGTGTAGAGGTGTGTAGAGGTGTGTAGACATGTGTAGAGGTGTGTAGACATGTGTAGAGGTGTGTAGACGTGTGTAGAGGTGTGTAGAGGTGTGCCTTCATCTCCAGCGTTGCCTGTTGCTCCTGGAAACACATGTGTAGAGGTGTGTAGACGTGTGTAGAGGTGTGTAGACATGTGTAGAGGTGTGTAGAGGTGTGTAGACATGTGTAGAGGTGTGTAGACATGTGTAGAGGTGTGTAGAGGTGTGTAGACATGTGTAGAGGTGTGTAGACATGTGTAGAGGTGTGTAGACATGTGTAGAGGTGTGTAGAGGTGTGTAGAGGTGTGTAGAGGTGTGTAGACATGTGTAGAGGTGTGTAGACATGTGTAGAGGTGTGTAGAGGTGTGTAGACATGTGTAGAGGTGTGTAGACATGTGTAGAGGTGTGTAGACATGTGTAGAGGTGTGTAGAGGTGTGTAGAGGTGTGTAGAGGTGTGTAGACATGTGTAGAGGTGTGTAGACATGTGTAGAGGTGTGTAGAGGTGTGTAGACATGTGTAGAGGTGTGTAGACATGTGTAGAGGTGTGTAGACATGTGTAGAGGTGTGTAGAGGTGTGTAGAGGTGTGTAGAGGTGTGTAGAGGTGTGTAGACATGTGTAGAGGTGTGTAGACATGTGTAGAGGTGTGTAGACATGTGTAGAGGTGTGTAGACATGTGTAGAGGTGTGTAGACATGTGTAGAGGTGTGTAGAGGTGTGTAGAGGTGTGTAGAGGTGTGTAGAGGTGTGTAGAGGTGTGTAGACATGTGTAGACATGTGTAGAGGTGTGTAGAGGTGTGTAGACATGTGTAGAGGTGTGTAGAGGTGTGTAGAGGTGTGTAGAGGTGTGTAGACATGTGTAGAGGTGTGTAGAGGTGTGTAGAGGTGTGTAGAGGTGTGTAGAGGTGTGTAGAGGTGTGCCTTCATCTCCAGCGTTGCCTGTTGCTCCTGGAAACACATGTGTCAGTTTGACTTTCATCGTCTTTTGTTCTTTTTATAGTTTAAATACTGAAGTCATCAAATGCATGAGCAGGGCCACACCCGGCCCCATCATGGGCCCCTGTGGCCCGTGGGCCACACCCGGCCCCATCATGGGCCCCTGTGGCCCGTGGGCCACACCCAGCCTCATCATGGGCCCCTGTGGCTGCGGGCCACACCCGGCCTCATCATGGGCCCCTGTGGCTGCGGGCCACACCCGGCCTCATCATGGGCCCCTGTGGCTGCGGGCCACACCCGGCCTCATCATGGGCCCCTGTGACACGGTGAAGAGCTGAACAGAATAAAGACATGAAACACTTTGAAGAGATCAAAGCTCCTGAACGTCTGAAGAACTCTGAGACGTTTGGTCTGAGACGTTTGGTCTGAGACCTTTGGTCTGAAAGGAGCTGTGGTCGTGTTGGATCATCAAGTCTAATCATCACTCTGACCTGCGCTGGACACTGACCTGAGCTGGACACTGACCTCAGCTGGACACTGACCTTCATCTTGTGCAGAATGAACATAATTCACTTCTTAATCTGAGGTTAGTTGAATATCGTGTCTGACCCGCTCGTCCTCCTGAAGCCTCCTCAGCTCCAGCTCAAAGTCCTCCTCTCTCTGCCTCCTCTGCTCCTCCATCCTCTGCTCCTCCTTCCTCTGCTCCTCCTTCCTCTGCTCCTCCTTCCTCTGCTCCTCCTTCCTCTGCTCCTCCATCCTCCATCCAGCTTCTGAAACACATCAATAAAAACCAAGGGTAGAAGAATGATTGGATCTCTTCCTGCTCCTCTGCACATCCTCTGCTCTTCCTCTGAGGGGCGCCACAAAACCTCAAAACCTCTCACAGAGATCTCAGAACGTTTCAGTCTGAAGAGAGGTGAAGGTCATGAGGTTCTTCACCAGCAGCTGAAGGCGTGGCTCCACCTGCAGCTGAAGGCGTGGCTCTGCAGCTGAAGGCGTGGCTCCACCTGCAGCTGAAGGCGTGGCTCTGCAGCTGAAGGCGTGGCTCCACCTGCAGCTGAAGGCGTGGCTCCACCTGCAGCTGAAGGCGTGGCTCCACCTGCAGCTGAAGGCGTGGCTCTGCAGCTGAAGGCGTGGCTCCACCTGCAGCTGAAGGCGTGGCTCTGCAGCTGAAGGCGTGGCTCCACCTGCAGCTGAAGGCGTGGCTCCACCTGCAGCTGAAGGCGTGGCTCCACCTGCAGCTGAAGGCGTGGGTCTGCAGCTGAAGGCGTGGCTCCACCTGCAGCTGAAGGCGTGGCTTCACCTGCAGCTGCAGCTGAAGGCGTGGCTCCACCTGCAGCTGAAGGCGTGGCTCTGCAGCTGAAGGCGTGGCTCCACCTGCAGCTGAAGGCGTGGCTCCACCTGCAGCTGAAGGCGTGGCTCTGCAGCTGAAGGCGTGGCTCCACCTGCAGCTGAAGGCGTGGCTCCACTTGCAGCTGAAGGCGTGGCTCTGCAGCTGAAGGCGTGGCTCCACTTGCAGCTGAAGGCGTGGCTTCACCTGCAGCTGAAGGCGTGGCTTCACCTGCAGCTGAAGGCGTGGCTTCACCTGCAGCTGAAGGCGTGGCTCTGCAGCTGAAGGCGTGGCTCCACCTGCAGCTGAAGGCGTGGCTCTGCAGCTGAAGGCGTGGCTCTGCAGCTGAAGGCGTGGCTCCACCTGCAGCTGAAGGCGTGGCTTCACCTGCAGCTGAAGGCGTGGCTTCACCTGCAGCTGAAGGCGTGGCTTCACCTGCAGCTGAAGGCGTGGCTCTGCAGCTGAAGGCGTGGCTCCACCTGCAGCTGAAGGCGTGGCTTCACCTGCAGCTGAAGGCGTGGCTTCACCTGCAGCTGAAGGCGTGGCTCCACCTGCAGCTGAAGGCGTGGCTTCACCTGCAGCTGAAGGCGTGGCTTCACCTGCAGCTGAAGGCGTGGCTTCACCTGCAGCTGCTGAAGGCGTGGCTTCACCTGCAGCTGAAGGCGTGGCTTCACCTGCAGCTGAAGGCGTGGCTTCACCTGCAGCTGAAGGCGTGGCTTCACCTGCAGCTGCTGAAGGCGTGGCTTCACCTGCAGCTGAAGGCGTGGCTTCACCTGCAGCTGAAGGCGTGGCTCTGCAGCTGAAGGCGTGGCTCCACCTGCAGCTGAAGGCGTGGCTTCACCTGCAGCTGAAGGCGTGGCTTCACCTGCAGCTGAAGGCGTGGCTCCACCTGCAGCTGAAGGCGTGGCTTCACCTGCAGCTGAAGGCGTGGCTTCACCTGCAGCTGAAGGCGTGGCTTCACCTGCAGCTGCTGAAGGCGTGGCTTCACCTGCAGCTGAAGGCGTGGCTTCACCTGCAGCTGAAGGCGTGGCTTCACCTGCAGCTGAAGGCGTGGCTTCACCTGCAGCTGCTGAAGGCGTGGCTTCACCTGCAGCTGAAGGCGTGGCTTCACCTGCAGCTGAAGGCGTGGCTTCACCTGCAGCTGAAGGCGTGGCTCCAGGTCTGAAGAGGAGAATGTGAAGTCTGAGGAAACATCTCACACAAAAAGAAAGAGCCTGTGAAGCACGTGTCATCCTGAAGGGGGCGCAGCCTGCAGGGGGCGCGGCCTGCAGGGGGCGCGGCCTGCAGGGGGGCGCGGCCTGCAGGGGGCGCGGCCTGCAGGGGGCGTGGCCTGCAGGGGGCGCACTGTGAAGCACTCTTCGTTTGTAGCTTTAAAGCATGATTTGGAAATGCAGCCACAGAACATTAAATATCTTTAAATCTGAACTTTGATTGAACATTTATTTGAGCGTAAAAAACAGACTTGGGACTAAAAACAGCTTCATTTGTTATGTTTTTATTGACTTTCTGTTTAAAGATCAAAGGCTGATAATGAGTCTTTGAGAAGTCGTTTCTCACCGTACTCATGCTCCTCCTCATGCTCCTCCTCCTCATGCTCCTCCTCCTCCTGCTCCTCCTCCTCATGCTCCTCCTCCTCATGCTCCTCCTCCTCATGCTCCTCCTCCTCATGCTCCTCCTCCTCATGCTCCTCCTCCTCATGCTCCTCCTCCTGCTCCTGGTCCAGGATGAGCCTCTCATAAAGAGCTGCTCGGCTCCTGGACCTCTGGAAGTAGCTCAGGAGAGAAGCCGGGACTTCAGCTGGAGCCTGTGGAGCCAAACACCATCAAACACCACCCAAACACCATCAAACACCACCCAAACACGATCAAACACCACCCAAACACCATCAAACACCACCCAAACACCATCAAACACCACCCAAACACCACCCAAACACCACCCAAACACCATCAAACACCACCCAAACACGATCAAACACCACCCAAACACCACCCAAACACCATCAAACATTACCCAAACACCATCAAACACCACCCAAACACCATCAAACACCACCCAAACACCATCAAACATTACCCAAACACCATCAAACACCACCCAAACACCATCAAACACCACCCAAACACCATCAAACACCACCCAAACACCATCAAACACCACCCAAACACCATCAAACACCACCCAAACACGATCAAACACCACCCAAACACCATCAAACATTACCCAAACACCATCAAACACCACCCAAACACCATCAAACACCACCCAAACACCATCAAACACCACCCAAACACGATCAAACACCACCCAAACACCATCAAACACCACCCAAACACCATCAAACACCACCCAAACACCATCAAACACCACCCAAACACGATCAAACACCACCCAAACACCACCCAAACACCATCAAACATTACCCAAACACCATCAAACACCACCCAAACACCATCAAACACCACCCAAACACCATCAAACACCACCCAAACACGATCAAACACCACCCAAACACCACCCAAACACCATCAAACATTACCCAAACACCATCAAACACCACCCAAACACCATCAAACACCACCCAAACACCATCAAACATTACCCAAACACCATCAAACACCACCCAAACACCATCAAACACCACCCAAACACCATCAAACATTACCCAAACACCATCAAACATCACCCAAACACCATCAAACACCACCCAATCACCACCCAAACACCATCAAACATCACCCAAACTCCATCAAACACCACCCAAACACCATCAAACACCATCAAACACCACCCAAACACCATCAAAAACCACTCAAACACCACCCAAACACCATCAAACATTACCCAAACACCATCAAACACCAACCAAACACGATCAAACACCACCAAACACCACCCAAACACCATCAAACATTACCCAAACACCATCAAACACCACCCCAAACACCACCCAAACACCATCAAACACCACCCAGACACAATCAAACACCACCCAAACACGATCAAACACCACCCAAACACCACCCAAACACCATCAAACATTACCCAAACACCATCAAACACCACCCAAACACCATCAAACACCACCCAAACACCATCAAACACCACCCAAACACCATCAAACATTACCCAAACACCATCAAACATCACCCAAACACCACCCAAACACCATCAAACACCATCAATCACCACCCAAACACCATCAAACACCACCCAAACACCATCAAACACCATCAATCACCACCCAAACACCATCAAACATCACCCAAACTCCATCAAACACCACCCAAACACCATCAAACACCATCAAACACCACCCAAACACCATCAAAAACCACTCAAACACCACCCAAACACCATCAAACATTACCCAAACACCATCAAACACCAACCAAACACGATCAAACACCACCAAACACCACCCAAACACCATCAAACATTACCCAAACACCATCAAACACCACCCAAACACCATCAAACACCATCAAACACCACCCAAACACCATCAAAAACCACTCAAACACCACCCAAACACCATCAAACATTACCCAAACACCATCAAACACCAACCAAACACGATCAAACACCACCAAACACCACCCAAACACCATCAAACATTACCCAAACACCATCAAACACCACCCAAACACCACCCAAACACCACCCAAACACCATCAAACACCACCCAGACACAATCAAACACCACCCAAACACGATCAACCACCCAAACACCATCAAACATTACCCAAACACCATCAAACACCACCCAAACACCATCAAACACCACCCAAACACCATCAAACATTACCCAAACACCATCAAACACCACCCAAACACCATCAAACACCACCCAAACACCATCAAACATTACCCAAACACCATCAATCACCACCCAAACACCATCAAACACCATCAAACACCAACCAAACACGATCAAACACCACCAAACACCACCCAAACACCACCCAAACACCATCAGACGAGAACTCTGAACATTCAAACTGTTACTTATAAGATGAATTTTATGAATTTTATTATAACGACTTAGAGAGTTCATAATTGAACTTTCCTTCTTCATTTTAAAGAGTTTTTTTTAACAAATTACATCTAAAAACGAGCGCGATACTGTTGTTTTTAGCTCTGTACCTGTTCTCCATCCGAGTCTGCGCCCTCCATCCACGGACACGCGCGGCACGCGCGGCAACACGGACACGCGCGGCACGGACACGTGAGACGATCGCGCTGTTTCTCGAGCCCACGAGGGTGAAACGCGTTCGAGCCTCGTTTGGCTGTGTTTGAGCGGAGTTTGAGTGGTCACCATGGAAACGGCAGCATGACGACGGAAGGCGCGAGGGACATTTCCAGTCAAACGTGTTTTGTTCTTAGGTGTGAGGGACAGGGGACAGTCATGCTCCAGGTGAGGGACAGTCATGCTCCAGGTGAGGGACAGTCATGCTCCAGGTGAGGGACAGTCATGCTCCAGGTGAGGGACAGTCATGCTCCAGGTGAGGGACAGGGGACAGTCATGCTCCAGGTGAGGGACAGTCATGCTCCAGGTGAGGGACAGTCATGCTCCAAGTGAGGGACAGTCATGCTCCAGGTGAGGGACAGTCATGCTCCAGGTGAGGGACAGGGGACAGTCATGCACCAGGTGAGGGACAGTCATGCTCCAGGTGAGGGACAGTCATGCTCCAGGTGAGGGACAGGGGACAGTCATGCACCAGGTGAGGGACAGTCATGCTCCAGGTGAGGGACAGTCATGCTCCAGGTGAGGGACAGTCATGCTCCAGGTGAGGGACAGGGGACAGTCATGCTCCAGGTGAGGGACAGGGGACAGTCATGCTCCAGGTGAGGGACAGTCATGCTCCAGGTGAGGGACAGTCATGCTCCAGGTGAGGGACAGGGGACAGTCATGCTCCAGGTGAGGGACAGTCATGCTCCAGGTGAGGGACAGGGGACAGTCATGCTCCAGGTGAGGGACAGGGGACAGTCATGCTCCAGGTGAGGGACAGGGGACAGTCATGCTCCAGGTGAGGGACAGTCATGCTCCAGGTGAGGGACAGTCATGCTCCAGGTGAGGGACAGGGGACAGTCATGCTCCAGGTGAGGGACAGGGGACAGTCATGCTCCAGGTGAGGGACAGGGGACAGTCATGCTCCAGGTGAGGGACAGTCATGCTCCAAGTGAGGGACAGGGGACAGTCATGCTCCAGGTGAGGGACAGTCATGCTCCAGGTGAGGGACAGGGGACAGTCATGCTCCAGGTGAGGGACAGGGGACAGTCATGCACCAGGTGAGGGACAGTCATGCTCCAGGTGAGGGACAGGGGACAGTCATGCTCCAGGTGAGGGACAGGGGACAGTCATGCTCCAGGTGAGGGACAGTCATGCTCCAAGTGAGGGACAGGGGACAGTCATGCTCCAGGTGAGGGACAGGGGACAGTCATGCTCCAGGTGAGGGACAGTCATGCTCCAAGTGAGGGACCGGGGGCAGTCATGCTCCAGGTGAGGGACAGGGGACAGTCATGCACCAGGTGAGGGACAGGGGACACCAGGTGAGGGACCGGGGGCAGTCATGCTCCAGGTGAGGGACAGGGGACAGTCATGCTCCAGGTGAGGGACAGGGGACACCAGGTGAGGGACCGGGGGCAGTCATGCTCCAGGTGAGGGACAGGGGACACCAGGTGAGGGACAGGGGACAGTCATGCTCCAGGTGAGGGACAGGGGACAGTCATGCACCAGGTGAGGGACAGTCATGCTCCAGGTGAGGGACAGGGGACACCAGGTGAGGGACCGGGGGCAGTCATGCTCCAGGTGAGGGACAGGGGACACCAGGTGAGGGACAGGGGACACCAGGTGAGGGACAGGGGACAGTCATGCTCCAGGTGAGGGACAGGGGACAGTCATGCACCAGGTGAGGGACAGTCATGCTCCAGGTGAGGGACGGGGACACCAGGTGAGGGACAGGGGACAGTGTCGAGTTATTACAGATATTGACCTTTTCTTAGAACAAAGTCTCATTTGTATCATGTCTCAGGACAAAGACCTTTATCACAGCAGTAAGTTATAAAAGTCCTTCATCTTCTTCCTCTTCTCCGGGGCCGGCGGGGGCCCCCGGAGCAGGAACTCCCAGACCTCCTTCTCTCCAGACACTTCCTCCTGCTCCTCCTTCCGAGGCGTTCCCAGACCAGAGAGACACATAGTCCCTCTCTAAGGGAGCGCCCAGCCACATGGCGGAGGAAACTCCTTTCGACCGCTTGTATCCTCGATCTTGTCCTTTGGGTCGTTAAAGCTCATGACCATAGGTGAGGTCAGAACGTAGAGTGACCCATAAATCCAGAACTTTGTCTTTGGACTCGGCTCCTTCTACACCACAACAGATCCAACTGTCAATCACACGCTCCATCAAGACCCCAAGATACTTGAACTCTCCACTTGGGGCAAGGACCCCCCACCCACCTGGAGAGAACAAGGACCCCCCACCCACCTGGAGAGGACAAGGACCCCACACCCCCCACCCTCCTGGAGAGAACAAGGACCCCCACCCACCTGGAGAGAACAAGGACCCCCCACCCACCTGGAGAGGACAAGGACCCCACACCCCCCACCCTCCTGGAGAGAACAAGGACCCCCACCCACCTGGAGAGGACAAGGACCCCCCACCCACCTGGAGAGGACAAGGACCCCCCACCCACCTGGAGAGGACAAGGACCCCCCACCCACCTGGAGAGAACAAGTACCCTCCACCCACCTGGAGAAAACAAGGACCCCCACCCACCTGGAGAGAACAAGGACCCCCCACCCACCTGGAGAGAACAAGGACCCCCACCCACCTGGAGAGAACAAGGACCTCCACCCACCTGGAGAGGACAAGGACCCCCACCCATCTGGAGATAACAAGTACCCTCCACCCACCTGGAGAGAACAAGGACCCCCACCCAACTGGAGAGAACAAGGACCCCCCACCCACCTGGACAGAACAAGGACCCCACCCACCTGGAGAGAACAAGGACCCCCACCCACCTGGAGAGGACAAGGACCCCCCACCCACCTGGAGAGAACAAGGACCCCCCACCCACCTGGAGAGGACAAGGACTCCCCACCCACCTGGAGAGGACAAGGACTCCCCACCCACCTGGAGAGAACAAGGACCCCCCACCCACCTGGAGAGGACAAGGACTCCCCACCCACCTGGAGAGAACAAGGACCCCCCACCCACCTGGAGAGGACAAGGACCCCCACCCACCTGGAGAGAACAAGGACCCCCACCCACCTGGAGAGAACAAGGACCCCCCACCCACCTGGAGAGGACAAGGACCCCCCACCCACCTGGAGAGAACAAGGACCCCCCACCCACCTGGAGAGAACAAGGACCCTCCACCCACCTGGAGAGAACAAGGACCCCCACCCACCTGGAGAGAACAAGGACCCCCACCCACCT
Source organism: Eucyclogobius newberryi (assembly GCF_026437365.1). Taxonomy (NCBI): domain Eukaryota; kingdom Metazoa; phylum Chordata; class Actinopteri; order Gobiiformes; family Gobiidae; genus Eucyclogobius; species Eucyclogobius newberryi. The sequence goes on along the minus strand of NW_027316389.1, from coordinate 2,721,097 downwards.
GGATAGGTCAAGGACACAGTTTTCCGGTTGAGAACCATGACCTCGGATTTGGAGCTGATTCTCATCCCAGACGCTTCCCTCTCGTCCCAGTGCAGCTGCAGGTCCAGGTTTGATGGAGCCTCAGGACTACATCGTCTGCAAACAGCAGAGATGAAATCCTGTGTTCCCCTGACCACACCCTCCGACCCCCGACCGCTGACCGCACCCTCCGACCGCTGACCGCACCCTCCGACCGCTGACCCTGACCGCGCCTGGAAATTCTGTCCATTAAATCTATGAACAGAAGCGGTGACAAAGCGCAGCCCTGAGGAGTCCTTCACTGGGAACAGGTCTGACTCACTGCAGTGACCACAGCTCCTGCTCCTGTCAGACAGGGACCGGACAGCCCTGAGCAAAGGGCCCCTGACCCCATATTCCCGGAGCACCCCCCAAAGGACACCCCGAGGGACACGGTCCAAAGCCTCCTTCAGATCCACAAAGCACATGTGACTGTGCAAACTCCCATGAGCCCTGGCGCCCCCTGGTGGAGAGTCTAGAGCTTGTCCAGTGTTGCACCATTAGGACCTAAACCTGCTCCTCCTGAATCTGAGGTTCTATGGGTCAGATTCTCCTCCAGGACCTGGAATAGACCTTATGGGAGGCTGAGGAGTGTGATCCCTCTGTAGGTGGGACACACCCTCTGGTCCCCCTTCTTGAACAGTGGGACCACCACCCCGGTCTGACAGTCCAGAGGGACCACGCCCCGGTCTGCCAGTCCAGAGGGACCACACCCCGGTCTGCCAGTCCAGAGGGACCATACCCCGGTCTGCCAGTCCAGAGGGACCACACCACGGTCTGACAGTCCAGAGGGACCACACCCCGGTCTGCAAGTCCAGAGGGACCACACCCCGGTCTGCCAGAGACACTGTCCCCGACCGAGTAAAAGTAAATCTTCAACATATAAAGTCTGACTGAAAGTGTGTTTATTTGGCCCGAGCGCCACAAGCTGGCGAGAGGCATTGGTTCTGTAACGCCGAGCGAGGCGCTCGCCCACTTCAAACACTCACTAACTCCTCCCTCACGCCCCGCCCCGCCCCGTGCAGACTGATTAGTTGTAGGAAAATGGAACATTGCCGTTGTAAACAGGTGCTTTACATGGTCGTCATCACCAGCAAAGCGTAAATCGTTGGCGCTGAGTAGCTCACTTGCACGTTCCGTTCATATTAACATGTGATGCAAAAAATGTAACATTATTACTGTTTAGAGGACCAATGACACAAAGTGGGCGGAGCCCACTCAAAATTAAGGAAAGTACCCGTCAGTGACCAGGGACCCACATCATGAGGGAGGAAAGCACGAGCGCTTTCTGAAAATGTATAGTTTATGATATTTGAATATATGTCAGAATATTATTCTTTCTTCTTCTCGAGACACGCCCCTCAGGACACGCCCCTCGGGACACGCCCCTCAGGACACGCCCCTCTGTGTTTCACCCAGTGAACATTGACGAAGTCATGAAAATGTGCACACCTCTAAAAATCGTGCTTCTCTGTCTCAACTTTTTTAGCCCCAAATGTACAAAAGATGCATTGAGAGACAGGAAATGACCAAAACAAAATCGGATGTAGAATCATGAGATTTGGCGCAGAGGAAGATGGCGACAAGAGAAGTAAAAAATATTATTACGGCTTTTTCCAAACATCATACTTTTACGAACTCTTCCCAGGACGTTGGCCAGAAAAAGCTGAAATTTGGTGAAAATGGTGTTGAGGAGTGGGACATCAAAGTTTATCCAAATGACTTTGATCTCCCTCTCCTTGAACCGACACCTTAACGTGGTGGAGGGGTTTGAGTGCCCGAATGATCCCGGGAGCTATGTTGTCGGGGGCTTCATGCCCCTGGTAGGGTCTCCCAAGGCAAACAGGTCCTAGGTGACGGGTCAGACAAAGATCGGTTCAGAAGCCTCTTATGACGACGACACGAACAAGGCCATTTACGTCGCCCGGATCGGCGTCACCGGGGCCCCATCCTGGAGCCAGGCCTGGGATGGGTGCACCATGGCGAGCGCCTGGTGGCCGGGTCTTACCCCACGGGGCCCGGCCGGGCACAGCCCGAAAGAGCGACGTGGGGCCGCCCTCCCGTGGGCCCACCACCCGCAGGAGGATCCATAAGGGGCCGGTGCAGAGAGATCTGGGCGGCAGTCGACGGCAGGGGCCTCGGCGACCAGATCTCCAGACACAGAGACTAACTCTGGGGACATGGAATGTCACCTCGCTGGGGGGGAAAGAGCCTGAGCTTGTGCGGGAGGTTGAGCGATACCGACTAGATATAGTCGGCCTCACCTCCACGCACAGTTTGGGCTCTGGAACCCATCTCCTCGAGAGGGGCTGGACGCTCCACTTCTCTGGTGTTGCCCGCGGGGAGAGGCGGCGGGCTGGTGTGGGCTTGCTGATAGCCCCTCAGCTCAGCCGACACGTGTTGGAGTTTACCCCGGTGAACGAGAGGGTCGCGTCCCTCCGCCTTCGGGTGGGGGACAGGTCTCTCACTGTTGTGGCGGCCTACGGGCCGAACAGCAGTGCAGAGTACCCGGCCTTCTTGGAGTCCTTGGGAGGGGTACTGGACAGTGCACCGACCGGGGACTCCGTTGTTCTACTGGGGGACTTCAACGCCCACGTGGGCAATGACAGTGACACCTGGAGAGGGGTGATCGGGAAGAACGGCTTCCCCGATCTGAACCCGAGCGGTGTTCAGTTATTGGACTTCTGTGCTAGCCACGGATTGTCCATAACGAACACCATGTTCAAGCACAAGGGTGTCCATCAGTGCACATGGCACCAGGACACCCTAGGCCGGAGGTCAATGATCGACTTTGTTGTCGTGTCATCTGACCTCCGGCCGCGTGTCTTGGACACTCGGGTGAAGAGAGGGGCAGAGTTGTCAACCGATCACCACCTGGTGGTGAGTTGGATCCGCTGGCGGAGGAGGAAGCCGGACAGACTTGGCAGACCCAAGCGCATTGTGAGGGTCTGTTGGGAACGTCTAGTGGAGCCCTCTGTCAGTAGGGTATTCAACTCGCACCTCCGGGAGAGCTTCTCCCATGTCCCGGGGGAGGTTGGGGACATTGAGTCCGAGTGGACCATGTTCTCCGCCTCCATTGTTGATGCGGCTGCTCGGAGTTGTGGTCGCAAGGTCTCCGGTGCCTGTCGTGGCGGCAACCCCCGAACCCGGTGGTGGACACCGGAAGTAAGGGATGCCGTCAGACTGAAGAAGGAGGCCTATCAGGCCACTCTGGCTTGTAGGTCTCCGGAGGTCATCGACGGGTATCGGCAGGCCAAGCGAGCCGCGGCTCGTGCTGTCGCAGAGGCAAAAACCCGGGCCTGGGAGGAGTTCGGGGAGGCCATGGAGGAGGACTATCGGTCGGCACCAAAGAAATTCTGGCAAACCGTCCGGCGCCTCAGGAGGGGGAAGCAGTGTCTCACCAACACCGTTTACGGTGCGGGTGGAGGCCTGCTGACCTCAACTGGGGATGTCGTCGGACGGTGGAAGGAATACTTTGAGGATCTCCTTAATCCCTCAGTCACGTCTTCCGAAGAGGAAGTGGAGACCGGGGACTCGGTGGCTGGCTCATCCATCACCCAAGCTGAAGTCACTGAGGTTGTTCGCAAACTCCTCGGTGGCAGGGCTCCGGGGGTGGATGAGATCCGCCCTGAGTACCTAAAGTATCTGGATGTTGTAGGACTGTCTTGGTTGACACGTCTCTGCAACATCGCGTGGCGTTCGGGGACCGTGCCTCTGGACTGGCAGACCGGGGTGGTGGTCCCTCTGTTCAAGAAGGGGGACCGGAGGGTGTGTTCCAACTACAGAGGGATCACACTCCTCAGCCTCCCGGGTAAGGTCTATTCCAAGGTACTGGAGAGGAGAATCCGACCGATAGTCGAACCTCGGGTTCAGGAGGAGCAGAGTGGTTTTCGTCCCGGTCGTGGAACACTGGACCAGCTCTATACCCTCCATCGGGTGCTCGAGGGCTCATGGGAGTTTGCCCAACCAGTCCACATGTGCTTTGTGGATCTGGAGAAGGCTTTTGACCGTGTCCCTCGGGGTGTCCTTTGGGGGGTGCTCCGGGAGTACGGGGTCCGGGGCCCTTTGCTCAGGGCTGTCCGGTCCCTGTATGACCGGAGCAGGAGCTGTGTTCGCATTGCCGGCAGTAAGTCAGACCTGTTCCCAGTGCATGTTGGACTCCGCCAGGGCTGCCCTTTGTCACCGGTTCTGTTCATAATTTTTATGGACAGAATTTCTAGGCGCAGTCAGGGGTCGGAGGGTGTCCGGTTTGGGGACCACAGGATCTCATCTCTGCTGTTTGCAGACGATGTTGTCCTGATGGCTCCATCAAACCCGGACCTGCAACATGCACTGGGACGGTTTGCAGCCGAGTGTGAAGCGTCTGGGATGAGAATCAGCACCTCCAAATCCGAGGCCATGGTTCTCGACCGGAAAAAGGTGGCTTGCCCTCTCCAGGTGGGTGGGGTGTCCTTGCCCCAAGTGGAGGAGTTCAAGTATCTCGGGGTCTTGTTCACGAGTGAGGGAAGGATGGAGCGTGAGATCGACAGGCGGATCGGTGCAGCGGCTGCAGTGATGCAGTCGCTGCATCGGACCGTTGTGGTAAAGAGGGAGCTGAGCCGAAAGGCAAAGCTCTCTATTTACCGGTCGGTCTACGTTCTGACCTCACCTATGGTCATGAGCTTTGGGTAGTGACCGAAAGAACAAGATCGCGGATACAAGCGGTCGAAATGAGTTTCCCCCGCCGTGTGGCTGGGCGCTCCCTTAGAGATAAGGTGAGGAGCTCGGCCACACGGGGGGAGCTCGGAGTAGAGCCGCTGCTCCTCCAGCATCTGTCCCGGATGCCTCCTGGGCGCCTCCCTCGGGAGGTGTTTCAGGCATGTCCCACCGGGAAGAGGCCCCGGGGAAGACCCAGGACACGCTGGAGAGACTATGTCTCTCGGCTGGCCTGGGAACGCCTCGGGATCCCCCCGGAGGAGTTAGAGGAAGTGTCTGGAGAGAAGGAAGTCTGGGAGTCCCTGCTCAGACTGCTGCCCCCGCGGCCCGGCCCCGGATAAAGCGGCAGAAGATGGATGGATGGATGGACTTTGATCTCTGTGAAGCCACAAACTGTAGCGAAAATTTCAGAAATTTCCCAAATTTTGAATTTGTTCCCGTTTGCGCAGATAAAGTCCGAATTGCGTTAAATTTGAATCAGTTGTTAAACCCTTTGCCCTAAACCTACCTGAAGTGAAACAAATTAATTTGCCGTGACAGCGCCCCCTACAGCGTGAAATCAAATTTTATATGGAGAGTAAAATATTTAGTTTTTTGAAAGTGTAAGAAATTTGGCACAAAATTCCACGTTGTCATCCCGATCAAAAAAGTGAACAAGACCCATGTCATATTTGTTACGTCGTTGCCGTAGCAATGACAGAAACCTCCCATGTTATTCCAATTTTGACTGGGGACCACAACATTTAGTTCATCTAAAATGTAAAAAAATTTGGCACAAAATTCCATCTTGGCCCCTGATCAAAGACTCACTGAGGCCGTGTCATGGGATCAAACGTTATCAAGTTGTTTCTTTTAAAAATCATGGACTTTGTGCGGCGGAGCCACAAACTTTTCCCTTTATATGTGAAGCAATCGGGAGAAAATGTGACAGCGTCACAGATTCAGCAGTAAGTGTAATAAAAGGACAATTGCAGCGGCGTGGCGGCGGCGTGGGCGAGGAAGTGGCAGCGGCGTGGGCGTGGCGGCGGCGTGGGCGTGGCGGCGGCGTGGGCGTGGCGGCGGCGTGGACGTGGCATGGCGGCGAGGGCTGATCATCGCTGTTTGCGTCTATATTTGACAATATATATTGAAGTTAAAGCAGAGGCGATATTTCTCACTGTTGGAGATTCCTCTGACGCGGCGGTTTGTAAATGTGCATGAAATAAATGTTCTGGACGTTGAGACACTGACACGAGGATGAAAGCGTCATGAACTGGACGTGTGTCGTGAACAGGACGTGTGTCGTCCTGAACAGGACGTGTGTCCTGAACAGGACGTGTGTCGTCCTGAACAGGACGTGTGTCCTGAACAGGACGTGTGTCGTCCTGAACAGGACGTGTGTCGTGAACAGGACGTGTGTCGTGAACAGGACGTGTGTCGTGAACAGGACGTGTGTCGTGAACAGGACGTGTGTCGTGAACAGGACGTGTGTCGTGAACAGGACGTGTGTCGTCCTGAACAGGACGTGTGTCGTGAACAGGACGTGT
>NW_027316389.1:2707319-2709819 GCF_026437365.1 Eucyclogobius newberryi | reverse complement strand
GTACGCGGCCCGTACGCGGCCCGTACGCGGCCCGTACGCGGCCCCAGAAGCTTTGTCTGGAGCGGCGCGTGGCGGCGCGTGGAGGAGGTGAAGTCAGGTGGTCCCGCAACAAAAGACCCCGCGTTTTATTCACGGACGTGTTTGATCCACGTGTTTGGGCTGAAAATGCAACAACAAAAAAAGCTTTAAACGTGAATTTTCCCCCGTTTTGACCGCGAGGCGCGCGACGTTTATGATCGAAATGGAACATAAAGAATGTAAAGGAGTTGAACCAGGTCAAAGGAGGAGGACGTTTGTCTCTGGACGTTTGTCTCTGGACGTTTGTCTCTGGACGTTTGTCTCAGGACGTTTGTCTCAGGACGTTTGTCTCTGGACGTTTGTCTCTGGACGTTTGTCTCTGGACGTTTGTCTCTGGACGTTTGTCTCAGGACGTTTGTCTCTGGACGTTTGTCTCTGGACGTTTGTCTCTGGACGTTTGTCTCTTGACGTTTGTCTCAGGACGTTTGTCTCTGGACGTTTGTCTCTGGACGTTTGTCTCAGGACGTTTGTCTCTGGACGTTTGTCTCTGGACGTTTGTCTCAGGACGTTTGTCTCTGGACGTTTGTCTCTGGACGTTTGTCTCTTGACGTTTGTCTCTTGACGTTTGTCTCAGGACGTTTGTCTCTGGACGTTTGTCTCTAGACGTTTGTCTCAGGACGTTTGTCTCAGGACGTTTGTCTCTGGACGTTTGTCTCTGGACGTTTGTCTCTTGACGTTTGTCTCAGGACGTTTGTCTCTGGACGTTTGTCTCTAGACGTTTGTCTCAGGACGTTTGTCTCAGGACGTTTGTCTCTGGACGTTTGTCTCTGGACGTTTGTCTCTGGACGTTTGTCTCAGGACGTTTGTCTCAGGACGTTTGTCTCTGGACGTTTGTCTCTGGACGTTTGTCTCAGGACGTTTGTCTCTGGACGTTTGTCTCTGGACGTTTGTTTCAGGACGTTTGTCTCTGGACGTTTGTCTCAGGACGTTTGTCTCTGGACGTTTGTCTCTGGACGTTTGTCTCTTGACGTTTGTCTCTAGACGTTTGTCTCAGGACGTTTGTCTCAGGACGTTTGTCTCTGGACGTTTGTCTCTAGACGTTTGTCTCAGGACGTTTGTCTCAGGACGTTTGTCTCTGGACGTTTGTCTCTGGACGTTTGTCTCAGGACGTTTGTCTCAGGACGTTTGTCTCTGGACGTTTGTCTCTGGACGTTTGTCTCAGGACGTTTGTCTCTGGACGTTTGTCTCTGGACGTTTGTTTCAGGACGTTTGTCTCTGGACGTTTGTCTCAGGACGTTTGTCTCAGGACGTTTGTCTCTGGACGTTTGTCTCTGGACGTTTGTCTCAGGACGTTTGTCTCTGGACGTTTGTCTCTGGACGTTTGTCTCAGGACGTTTGTCTCTGGACGTTTGTCTCTGGACGTTTGTCTCTTGACGTTTGTCTCTTGACGTTTGTCTCAGGACGTTTGTCTCTGGACGTTTGTCTCTAGACGTTTGTCTCAGGACGTTTGTCTCAGGACGTTTGTCTCTGGACGTTTGTCTCTGGACGTTTGTCTCTTGACGTTTGTCTCAGGACGTTTGTCTCTGGACGTTTGTCTCTAGACGTTTGTCTCAGGACGTTTGTCTCAGGACGTTTGTCTCTGGACGTTTGTCTCTGGACGTTTGTCTCTGGACGTTTGTCTCAGGACGTTTGTCTCAGGACGTTTGTCTCTGGACGTTTGTCTCTGGACGTTTGTCTCAGGACGTTTGTCTCTGGACGTTTGTCTCTGGACGTTTGTTTCAGGACGTTTGTCTCTGGACGTTTGTCTCAGGACGTTTGTCTCTGGACGTTTGTCTCTGGACGTTTGTCTCTTGACGTTTGTCTCTAGACGTTTGTCTCAGGACGTTTGTCTCAGGACGTTTGTCTCTGGACGTTTGTCTCTAGACGTTTGTCTCAGGACGTTTGTCTCAGGACGTTTGTCTCTGGACGTTTGTCTCTGGACGTTTGTCTCAGGACGTTTGTCTCAGGACGTTTGTCTCTGGACGTTTGTCTCTGGACGTTTGTCTCAGGACGTTTGTCTCTGGACGTTTGTCTCTGGACGTTTGTTTCAGGACGTTTGTCTCTGGACGTTTGTCTCAGGACGTTTGTCTCAGGACGTTTGTCTCTGGACGTTTGTCTCTGGACGTTTGTCTCTTGACGTTTGTCTCAGGACGTTTGTCTCTGGACGTTTGTCTCTGGACGTTTGTCTCTGGACGTTTGTCTCTGGACGTTTGTCTCAGGACGTTTGTCTCTGGACGTTTGTCTCAGGACGTTTGTCTCAGGACGTTTGTCTCTGGACGTTTGTCTCAGGACGTTTGTCTCTGGACGTTTGTCTCAGGACGTTTGTCTCTGGACGTTTGTCTCTAGACGTTTGTCTCAGGACGTTTGTCTCTGGACGTTTGTCTCAGGACGTTTGTCTCAGGACGTTTGTCTCAGGACGTTTGTCTCAGGACGTTTGTCTCTG
>NW_027316389.1:2657319-2697319 GCF_026437365.1 Eucyclogobius newberryi | reverse complement strand
TCTAAACCAGGTCTAAAACAGGACTAAACCAGGTCTAAAACAGTTCTAAACCAGGTCTAAACCAGGTCTAAACCAGGACTAAACCAGGTCTAAACCAGGTCTAAACCAGGTCTAAACCAGGTCTAAACCAGGACTAAACCAGGTCTAAACCAGGTCTAAGCCAGGACTAAACCAGGTCTAAACCAGGTCTAAGCCAGGACTAAACCAGGTCTAAACCAGGTCTAAACCAGGTCTAAACCAGGTCTAAACCAGGACTAAACCAGGTCTAAAACAGGTCTAAACCAGGTCTAAACCAGGAATAAACCAGGTCTAAAACAGGTCTAAAACAGGTCTAAACCAGGTCTAAACCAGGTCTAAAACAGGTCTAAACCAGGTCTAAACCAGGTCTAAACCAGGTCTAAACCAGGACTAAACCAGGTCTAAAACAGGTCTAAACCAGGACTAAACCAGGTCTAAAACAGGTCTAAACCAGGTCTAAACCAGGTCTAAACCAGGTCTAAAACAGGACTAAACCAGGTCTAAAACAGTTCTAAACCAGGTCTAAACCAGGTCTAAACCAGGACTAAACCAGGTCTAAACCAGGTCTAAACCAGGTCTAAACCAGGTCTAAACCAGGTCTAAAACAGGACTAAACCAGGTCTAAACCAGGACTAAACCAGGTCTAAACCAGGTCTAAACCAGGACTAAACCAGGTCTAAACCAGGTCTAAGCCAGGACTAAACCAGGTCTAAACCAGGTCTAAGCCAGGACTAAACCAGGACTAAACCAGGTCTAAACCAGGTCTAAACCAGGTCTAAACCAGGACTAAACCAGGTCTAAACCAGGTCTAAGCCAGGACTAAACCAGGTCTAAACCAGGTCTAAGCCAGGACTAAACCAGGTCTAAACCAGGTCTAAGCCAGGTCTAAACCAGGTCTAAGCCAGGACTAAACCAGGTCTAAACCAGGTCTAAACCAGGTCTAAACCAGGTCTAAACCAGGACTTAACCAGGACTTAACCAGGTCTAAACTAGGTCTAAACCTGGTCTAAAACAGGACTAAACCAGGACTAAACCAGGACTAAACCAGGACTAAACCAGGACTAAACCCAGAGAGCTGAGTCTTTTATGTTTTAAAAAGATTCTGTTCAAACTTGATATTTCAAACAGACAAAAGTGTGAAATATGAAGTGAAGATCACGAGTGAATCTAAAGCTCTGAGGATCTTCTCCTCCAGCGTGTCACATGACGTGTCACATGACGTTGTTTGTTGTGGAATCAGATCTGCCTCTAAATATTTGAGGGATTTCCCTTCGGTGTTTGGGTTCAAATCCTCCATCTTGAATACTTCAGGAGGAAACGTGAGATCTGCTCCGGAATAAACAGGATCTACACGTGATCTGGAGCTACACGTGATCTAGTTCTACACGTGATCTGGAGCTACACGTGATCTAGTTCTGCACGTGATCTGGAGCTACATGTGATCTGGAGCTACACGTGATCTAGTTCTGCACGTGATCTGGAGCTACACGTGATCTGGAGCTACACGTGATCTAGTTCTGCACGTGATCTGGAGCTACATGTGATCTGGAGCTACACGTGATCTAGTTCTGCACGTGATCTGGAGCTACACGTGATCTAGTTCTGCACGTGATCTGGAGCTACACGTGATCTGGAGCTACACGTGATCTAGTTCTGCACGTGATCTGGAGCTACACGTGATCTAGTTCTGCACGTGATCTGGAGCTACATGTGATCTGGAGCTACACGTGATCTAGTTCTGCACGTGATCTGGAGCTACACGTGATCTGGAGCTACACGTGATCTAGTTCTGCACGTGATCTGGAGCTACATGTGATCTGGAGCTACACGTGATCTAGTTCTGCACGTGATCTGGAGCTACACGTGATCTAGTTCTGCACGTGATCTGGAGCTACACGTGATCTGGAGCTACACGTGATCTAGTTCTGCACGTGATCTGGAGCTACACGTGATCTAGTTCTGCACGTGATCTGGAGCTACACGTGATCTAGTTCTAGACGGACGTGATCTAGATCCACACATGATCTAGTTCTACACGTGATCTAGAACAGCACATGATCTAGTTCTGCACATGATCTAGTTCTACAAGTGATCTAGAGCCACACGTGATCTAGATCCACACGTGATCGTGAGCTACGCATGATCTAGATCTACATGTGATCTCGAGCTACACGTGATCTAGTTCTACACGTGATCTAGAACAATACATGATCTAGTTCTGCATGTGATCTGGAGCTACACGTGATATGGAGCTACACGTGATCTAGTTCTAGACGTGATCTAGAGCTACATGTGATCTAGATCCACACGTGATCGTGAGCTACGCATGATCCAAATCCACACGTTATCGTGATCTACACGTGATCTAGAGCTACATGTGATCTAGATCCACACGTGATCTCGAGCTACACGTGATCTCGAGTTACACGTGATCTCGAGTTACACGTGATCTCGAGCTACACGTGATCTCGAGCTACACGTGATCTAGAGATACACGTGATCTGGAGCTACACGTGATCTAGAGATACACGTGATCTGGAGCTACTTGTGATTGTGATCTACACGTAATCTCGAGCTACACGTGATCTAGAGCCACACGTGATCGGTCAGACGCTTACAGTTTGACAGTTTGACAGTTTGACAGGTTCATTCTTACATTTCATCACATTTCTTAACTGGACTCAAAAGTAAATAGTATGTCGTAGGTTTGAGGTGTTCAGAGCTTCAGTCAAACCGACTAAATACATTAAATGATGGATCATTCTTCCTTGGACAAAAATCAGCACAATTCTCCTTCAAAATCACATGAGTAAATGTTTCACCGTGAGCTTTAATCCTGAGAGTAGATACTTTAGTGTCAGTGTTTGGATCAGGTTTAACCTTGAGGCTAAAGGTTGTTTCTGCTGACGACAATCTGTGAATAATTATTGTTGTGTTCTTGTATTGAACATAAATCCGTGGGACCACTGCGTGCTTCATCAACCACGTTTATTGAATACCCAACATCCCTCGTGCTTCACATGACGTCACTTTAAACAATCCTGTCACTATAAAACACTCTCAGAATACACCACAATTATCACTGTCCTTGATCTAACTCTAGACAATAGTCCTGGTTTAGTCCTGGTTTAGTCCTGGTTTAGTCCTGGTTTGGTCCTGGTTGTTTACCTGTTGTTGTCAACATGTGTGTCATGTTGTTTATCTGTCGTTGTTTACCTGTTGTTTCCTGTGGGCGTGGCAGGTTACTGGTGAACATGAGGAAGTAAAACCCCGCCCTCGTCTCTCATCTTTCACCAAACTCCGCCTTAACCCACCGCGCCATCCTCTCCTGGTCCCGCCCCGCTTCCTGTGCCCCGCCCAGCACCGCCGCGCCTTTATTTGGACTTCCTGCCTCTCCGCTTCCGGTCCAATGCCCAAAAGCGGCAAGTCGGTGAAGTGCGGCGAGCTGGACGAGGATGAGGCGGCGGAGTGTGCGCGCGACCTGCTCTCCAACGAGGACTCCACCGCCGCGGACGACGCGGCGTTCAGGAAGGCCACGCTCATCGTCAACGGCAACGACATAACCATGGGCGGGGCCAAGGACGCGGAGGACGTGGAGGAGGCGGGCTCGGACGAGGAGGAGGAGCGTCCGGCGTGGAGCAGTAAGCTGCAGTACATCCTGGCCCAGATCGGCTTCTCCGTGGGACTCGGAAACGTCTGGAGGTTTCCATATCTGTGCCAGAAGAACGGCGGCGGTGAGTCGCATCGAAGAGCCGTTCATCTAGAGCAGAGCCGTTCATCTAGAGCAGAGCCGTTCATCTAGAGCAGAGCCGTTCATCTAGAGCAGAGCCGTTCATCTAGAGCAGAGCCGTTCATCTAGAGCAGAGCCGTTCATCTAGAGCAGAGCCGTTCATCTAGAGCAGAGCCGTTCATCTAGAGCAGAGCCGTTCATCTAGAGCAGAGCCGTTCATCTAGAGCAGAGCCGTTCATCTAGAGCAGAGAGCCGTTCTAAATTATTAAAAATATTATAAATAAATAGCTTTATAAAGCCTACGCTGTTTTGAAGCAATTACTGGATCGACAAAAAAAGGACAAAACGTTTGTTCTCATAAACTGAAATGTATTTAGAAAAACAAGTGTAATTTCACCAACATGAGCTTCAGTTTGTGTCATCACAACTTCAGAGTTGATTTACAGTTCTACAGAGATAAACATTTGACTTTATAACAAAATAAACTTCTCAAGATCTAAAAAAAACTTTTAAATGTAACTAACATTTCCACGTCCGTAGTTCTCTGTTCACCTGAACTGACTCACCACTAAACTTCTGCTCAAAAGTGCTTCAAGTGCACTTCTCCCTCACAGCAGTGCAGCAGAGCCCCGTGGGGGAGGGGCAGCTCACACAGCAGTGCAGCAGAGCCCCGTGGGGGAGGCATTGTGGGACGCGTAGTTTTAGCAATAAAAACAGTTACGGATGTAACTACAATTCTATGAATCGATTTAAAAAGAAAATATATATATATATATATCAAAATTTGAAATGTTCGGCGGGTTTGACACCCATGATCTAGAGTGAAGTGACTCTTCTGGTCTGATCTTCTCTTGTGTCTTGAACTCGGTAGAGACACATCAGGAACGTTTGTCTCTTATTGATGATGGGGCTTGTGGGCGTGGCATGTTTGAGGAGCGTTTAACCGTGTTTCATCACCGTGCTAGGCTAGCACGATGCTAGGCTAGCACGGTGCTAGGCGAGCACGGTGCTAGGCGAGCACGGTGCTAGGCGAGCACGGTGCTAGGCGAGCACGGTGCTAGGCGAGCACGGTGCTAGGCGAGCACGGTGCTAGGCTAGCACGGTGCTAGGCTAGCTCTGGTCTGTGACCATGAGAAATGGTTCTGAAGCTTCAGTTGTGTAGAAGTTGCAGGATTCGCTTTAACGTGAGCTTCATGAGTAAAACTGCTTATAAAGTGTTAATAAGCTCTAGTTATTATGAGTTTATAAAGCATTAACTAACAGATCCTGGTTATTGACAAAAGTCTGTCTAAACGGCTTATTAATGCTCTTATTTTGTACATGTTGTAATGACACATCCTGTGTTTAACCTGTATAAAGTCTCTAATGTCACTCAGAGTGAATAAATACACAAGCTACTGATTAACCAGCATCAAGAAGACCCAGGACCAGGACCAGACCCAGGACCAGGACCAGGACCAGGACCAGGACCAGACCCAGGACCAGACCCAGGACCAGGACCAGGTCCAGACCCAGGACCAGACCCAGGACCAGACCCAGGACCAGGACCAGGACCAGGTCCAGGACCAGGTCCAGGACCAGACTCAGGACCAGACTCCAGATCTTGGTCGAGGGGGTCAGAAGGGTTAGAAACTAGATCTTCTGAAAAGCGTTATATAAAGTTGGACTCACGATGTTCAGACTTTGGCCTCAGGTTCTTTGCCGTTACAAGACATTTTCCTCCAAGAAAAATCTGCTAAAGATGTTCCTGGACTTCCAGTAATGAGTGTGATGTGTGAAAAGAACGTGATGAAGAACGTGATGAAGAACGTGATGAAGAACGTGATGAAGAACGTGATGAAGAACATGATGAAGAACGTAATGAAAAACGTGATGAAGAACGTGTCCAGGGGCTTTGCTCCAACACAATGACACTTATGTGAGTGTGATCATGAGTTTAGAGTCTGTTCATCACAAGTCCACAAGGACTCAGGACTCAGAAGATCTCCAGGACTCAGAAGGTCTCCAGGACTCAGAAGGACTCCAGGACTCAGAGGGACTCAGAAGGACTCCAGGACTCAGAAGGACTCCAGGACTCAGAAGGACTCCAGGACTCAGAAGGTCTCCAGGACTCAGAGGGACTCAGAAGGACTCCAGGACTCAGAAGGTCTCCAGGACTCAGAAGGTCTCCAGGACTCAGAAGGACTCCATGACTCAGAGGGAATCAGAAGGACTCCAGGACTCAGAAGGACTCCAGGACTCAGAAGGACTCCAGGACTCAGAAGGACTCCAGGACTCAGAAGGACTCCATGACTCAGAGGGAATCAGAAGGACTCCAGGACTCAGAAGGACTCCATGACTCAGAGGGAATCAGAAGGACTCCAGGACTCAGAAGGACTCCAGGACTCAGAAGGACTCCAGGACTCAGAAGGACTCCAGGACTCAGAAGGACTCCAGGACTAAGAAGGACCCCAGGACTCAGAAGGACTCCAGGACTCAGAAGGTCTCCAGGACTCAGACGGTCTCCAGGACTCAGAAGGACTCCAGGACTCAGAGGGACTCAGAAGGACTCCAGGACTCAAAAGGTCTCCAGGACTCAGAGGGACTCAGAAGGACTCCAGGACTCAGAAGGTCTCCAGGACTCAGAAGGTCTCCAGGACTCAGAAGGACTCCAGGATTCAGAAGGACTCAGAAGGACTCCAGGACTCAGAAGGACTCCAGGACTCAGAAGGTCTCCAGGACTCAGAGGGACTCAGAAGGACTCCAGGACTCAGAAGGTCTCCAGGACTCAGAAGGTCTCCAGGACTCAGAAGGACTCCAGGACTCAGAAGGACTCTAGGACTCAGAAGGGCTCAGAAGGACTCCAGGACTCAGAAGGTCTCCAGGACTCAGAAGGTCTCCAGGACTCAGAAGGACTCCAGGATTCAGAAGGACTCAGAAGGACTCCAGGACTCAGAAGGACTCCAGGACTCAGAAGGACTCAGAAGGACTCCAGGACTCAGAAGGACTCCAGGACTCAGAAGGACTCCAGGATTCAGAAGGACTCAGAAGGACTCCAGGACTCAGAAGGACTCCAGGACTCAGAAGGACTCAGAAGGACTCCAGGACTCAGAAGGACTCCAGGACTCAGAAGGACTCCAGGATTCAGATGGACTCCAGGACTCAGAAGGACTCCAGGACTCAGAAGGACTCCAGGACTCAGAAGGACTCCAGGACTCAGAAGGACTCCAGGATTCAGAAGGACTCCAGGACTCAGAAGGACTCCAGGACTCAGAAGGACTCCAGGATTCAGAAGGACTCCAGGACTCGTGCCTCGTTCTGCTGCAAAACAACAATTATTTAAGTGGTCGAGCATCAAGACTTCATTTACGAACATTAACGTACATTTAACCAAATAAATGTTCAAATCTTCTGACTGAAGCTTCTGGAGGTAGAATATTTAGGGATAAAATTAATTATTGATCAAAATCTGATTGGAGAAGGCGTGGCTCATGGGTTAGAAGGCGTGGCTCATGGGTTAGAAGGCGTGGCTCATGGGTTAGAAGGCGTGGCTCATGGGTTAGAAGGCGTGGCTCATGGGTTAGAAGGCGTGGCTCATGGATTTGAAAGCGTGGCTCATGGGTTAGAAGGCGCGGCTCATGGATTAGAAGGCACGGCTCATGGATTAGTAGGCGTGGCTCATGGGTTAGAAGGCGTGGCTCATTAGAAGGCGTGGCTCATGGATTAGTAGGCGTGGCTCATGGGTTAGAAGGCGTGGCTCATAGGTTAGAAGGCGTGGCTCATGCTTCCTCTGTGTTCTAGGCGCGTACCTGGTTCCGTACCTGATCTTGCTGGTTCTCATTGGGATCCCGCTCTTCTTCCTGGAGCTCGCTGTGGGTCAGAGAATTCGCCGCGGCAGCATCGGAGTCTGGAACTACATCAGCCCACGGCTCGGGGGCATCGGCTTCGCCAGCTGTCTGGTAACGACCACACCCACGCCCACAACCACACCCACAACCACGCCCACACCCACCGTTCTCTCTCTGTTCCGCAGGTTTGCTTCTTCGTGGCGCTGTACTACAACGTGATCATCGGGTGGAGTCTGTTCTACTTCTCTCAGTCGTTCCAGAAGCCGCTGCCCTGGCACGAGTGTCCACTGGTCAAGAACAGAACCTCCACCTGTAAGTGTTTAGTCTAGAACAGAACCTCCACCTGTAAGTGTTTAGTCTAGAACAGAACCTCCACCTGTAAGTGTTTAGTCTAGAACAGAACCTCCACCTGTAAGTGTTTAGTCTAGAACAGAACCTCCACCTGTAAGTGTTTAGTCTAGAACAGAACCTCCACCTGTAAGTGTTTAGTCTAGAACAGAACCTCCACCTGTAAGTGTTTAGTCTAGAACAGAACCTCCACCTGTAAGTGTTTAGTTCAGAACAGAACCTCCACCAGTAAGTGTTTAGCCTTTAGAACAGAACCTCCACCTGTAAGTGTTTAGCCTTTAGAACAGAACCTCCACCTGTAAGTGTTTAGTCTAGAACAGAACCTCCACCTGTAAGTGTTTAGTCCAGAACAGAACCTCCACCTGTAAGTGTTTAGCCTTTAGAACAGAACCTCCACCTGTAAGTGTTTAGCCTTTAGAACAGAACCTCCACCTGTAAGTGTTTAGCCTTTAGAACAGAACCTCCACCTGTAAGTGTTTAGTCTAGAACAGAACCTCCACCTGTAAGTGTTTAGTCTAGAACAGAACCTCCACCTGTAAGTGTTTAGTCTAGAGCAGAACCTCCACCTGCAAGTGTTTAGCCTTTAGAACAGAACCTCCACCTGTAAGTGTTTAGCCTTTAGAACAGAACCTCCACCTGTAAGTGTTTAGTCTAGAGCAGAACCTCCACCTGCAAGTGTTTAGCCTTTAGAACAGAACCTCCACCTGTAAGTGTTTAGCCTTTAGAACAGAACCTCCACCTGTAAGTGTTTAGTCTAGAGCAGAACCTCCACCTGCAAGTGTTTAGCCTTTAGAACAGAACCTCCACCTGAAAGTGTTTAGCCTTTAGAACAGAACCTCCACCTGTAAGTGTTTAGCCTTTAGAACAGAACCTCCACCTGTAAGTGTTTAGTCTAGAACAGAACCTCCACCTGTAAGTGTTTAGCATTTAGAACAGACCCTCCACCTGTAAGTGTTTAGTCTAGAACAGAACCTCCACCTGTAAGTGTTTAGTCTAGAACAGAACCTCCACCTGTAAGTGTTTAGCCTTTAGAACAGAACCTCCACCTGTAAGTGTTTAGCCTTTAGAACAGAACCTCCACCTGTAAGTGTTTAGCCTTTAGAACAGAACCTCCACCTGTAAGTGTTTAGTCTAGAACAGAACCTCCACCTGTAAGTGTTTAGTCTAGAACAGAACCTCCACCTGTAAGTGTTTAGTCTAGAACAGAACCTCCACCTGTAAGTGTTTAGTCTAGAACAGAACCTCCACCTGTAAGTGTTTAGTCCAGAACAGAACCTCCACCTGTAAGTGTTTAGCCTTTAGAACAGAACCTCCACCTGTAAGTGTTTAGCCTTTAGAACAGAACCTCCACCTGTAAGTGTTTAGCCTTTAGAACAGAACCTCCACCTGTAAGTGTTTAGTCTAGAACAGAACCTCCACCTGTAAGTGTTTAGTCTAGAACAGAACCTCCACCTGTAAGTGTTTAGTCTAGAGCAGAACCTCCACCTGCAAGTGTTTAGCCTTTAGAACAGAACCTCCACCTGTAAGTGTTTAGCCTTTAGAACAGAACCTCCACCTGTAAGTGTTTAGCCTTTAGAACAGAACCTCCACCTGTAAGTGTTTAGTCTAGAACAGAACCTCCACCTGTAAGTGTTTAGCCTTTAGAACAGAACCTCCACCAGTAAGTGTTTAGCCTTTAGAACAGAACCTCCACCTGTAAGTGTTTAGCATTTAGAACAGACCCTCCACCTGTAAGTGTTTAGTCTAGAACAGAACCTCCACCTGTAAGTGTTTAGTCTAGAACAGAACCTCCACCTGTAAGTGTTTAGCCTTTAGAACAGACCCTCCACCTGTAAGTGTTTAGTCTAGATTAGACCCTCCACCTGTAAGTGTTTAGCCTTTAGAACAGAACCTCCACCTGTAAGTGTTTAGCCTTTAGAACAGAACCTCCACCTGTAAGTGTTTAGCCTTTAGAACAGAACCTCCACCTGTAAGTGTTTAGTCTAGAACAGAACCTCCACCTGTAAGTGTTTAGTCTAGAACAGAACCTCCACCTGCAAGTGTTTAGTCTAGAACAGAACCTCCACCTGTAAGTGTTTAGTCTAGAGCAGAACCTCCACCTGCAAGTGTTTAGCCTTTAGAACAGAACCTCCACCTGTAAGTGTTTATCCTTTAGAACAGAACCTCCACCTGTAAGTGTTTAGTCTAGAGCAGAACCTCCACCTGCAAGTGTTTAGCCTTTAGAACAGAACCTCCACCTGTAAGTGTTTAGTCTAGAACAGAACCTCCACCTGTAAGTGTTTAGCCTTTAGAACAGAACCTCCACCTGTAAGTGTTTAGTCTAGAACAGAACCTCCACCTGTAAGTGTTTAGCCTTTAGAACAGACCCTCCACCTGTAAGTGTTTAGTCTAGATTAGACCCTCCACCTGTAAGTGTTTAGCCTTTAGAACAGAACCTCCACCTGCACATGTAGGTTCTATTTGTACTTGTGTTATAGTATTTTGAAGGTAGCTTTGGTTTCTTCTTCACCTCTGAATGTGGTAAAACTCAAGGATTTCCTCAAACGTTCCTGAAGGTTCCTCCTGCTTCTCTGGGTTCTCCTCAGATGTGGTTCCCGAGTGCGAGAAGAGCTCAGCGACCACGTACTACTGGTTCCGTCAGGCTCTGGACATCTCCGACAGCGTCTCGGAGAGCGGCGGTCTGAACTGGAGGATGACCCTGTGTCTGCTCGCCGCCTGGACCATGGTGTGCCTCGCCATGATCAAGGGCATCCAGTCCTCCGGAAAGGTACCTGCTCCACCCGATTTACACGCTCAGACCGTCCGGAGAACGTCCAGTCCTCCGGAAAGGTACCTGCTCCACCCGATTTACACGCTCAGACCGTCCGGAGAACGTCCAGTCCTCCGGAAAGGTACCTGCTCCACCCGATTTACGGGGCGTGTCACATGTGAGAGCGTCCTCCAGGGGGCGTGTCACATGAGAGCGTCCTCCAGGGGGCGTGTCACATGAGAGCGTCCTCCAGGGGGCGTGTCACATGTGAGACCGTCCTCCAGGGGGCGTGTCCTCCAGGGGACGTGTCACATGAGGGCGCTCCAGCACAGTCAAAACCTTACAGAGCGTCGGTCTCTGCACGTGCTCAGTAGACACATCCCCCACAATCCTTTGGGGTTTTGTAGTTTTGTGCTCGGGCCCCTTTGGCTTTGAGCCGCTCCACAAAAGAATCCTCTTTGAGCCAGGACCAAAGCCGCTCTGGACCTGGACCTCCAGAGCGTGGGTGGGTCGGCCGGGTGGGCGGGCCCGAGCCGTCTCCATGGCAACTCCCGCACTTTCCCGGCTTGGCCCCGATTGTGAAACGTGCGACGGCGTCAAGAAAGAAAGAAGAGGATAAATGAGCACTAAAGAATCAGAAGATTAGAGTTTATGAAAAACTACAACGAACTTTTAGACATTAAACCTAAAGACTAAAGAGCCACATAGTGAGACTAAAGAGCCACATAGTGAGACTAAAGAGCCACATAGTGAGACTAAAGAGCCACATAGTGAGACTAAAGAGCCACATAGTGAGACTAAAGAGCCACATAGTGAGACTAAAGAGCCACATAGTGAGACTAAAGAGCCACATAGTGAGACTAAAGAGAGCCAAATAGTGAGACTAAAGAGCCACATAGTGAGACTAAAGAGCCACATAGTGAGACTAAAGAGCCACATAGTGAGACTAAAGAGCCACATAGTGAGACTAAAGAGCCACATAGTGAGACTAAAGAGCCACATAGTGAGACTAGAGAGCCACATAGTGAGACTAAAGAGCCACATAGTGAGACTAAAGAGCCACATAGTGAGACTAAAGAGAGCCACATAGTGAGACTAAAGAGCCACATAGTGAGACTAAAGAGCCACATAGTGAGACTAAAGAGCCACATAGTGAGACTAAAGAGCCACATAGTGAGACTAAAGAGCCACATAGTGAGACTAAAGAGCCACATAGTGAGACTAAAGAGAGCCACATAGTGAGACTAAAGAGCCACATAGTGAGACTAAAGAGCCACATAGTGAGACTAAAGAGCCACATAGTGAGACTAAAGAGCCACATAGTGAGACTAAAGAGAGCCACATAGTGAGACTAAAGAGCCACATAGTGAGACTAAAGAGAGCCACATAGTGAGACTAAAGAGCCACATAGTGAGACTAAAGAGCCACATAGTGAGAAGAGCCACATAGTGAGACTAAAGAGCCACATAGTGAGACTAAAGAGCCACATAGTGAGACTAGAGAGCCACATAGTGAGACTAAAGAGCCACATAGTGAGACTAAAGAGCCACATAGTGAGACTAAAGAGAGCCACATAGTGAGACTAAAGAGCCACATAGTGAGACTAAAGAGCCACATAGTGAGACTAAAGAGCCACATAGTGAGACTAAAGAGAGCCACATAGTGAGACTAAAGAGCCACATAGTGAGACTAAAGAGCCACATAGTGAGACTAAAGAGCCACATAGTGAGACTAAAGAGCCACATAGTGAGACTAAAGAGCCACATAGTGAGACTAAAGAGCCACATAGTGAGACTAAAGAGCCACATAGTGAGACTAAAGAGCCACATAGTGAGACTAAAGAGAGCCACATAGTGAGACTAAAGAGCCACATAGTGAGACTAAAGAGCCACATAGTGAGACTAAAGAGCCACATAGTGAGACTAAAGAGCCACATAGTGAGACTAAAGAGCCACATAGTGAGACTAAAGAGCCACATAGTGAGACTAAAGAGCCACATAGTGAGACTAAAGAGAGCCACATAGTGAGACTAAAGAGCCACATAGTGAGACTAAAGAGCCACATAGTGAGACTAAAGAGCCACATAGTGAGACTAAAGAGCCACATAGTGAGACTAAGGAGCCACATAGTGAGACTAAAGAGCCACATAGTGAGACTAAAGAGCCACATAGTGAGACTAAAGAGCCACATAGTGAGACTAAAGAGCCACATAGTGAGACTAAAGAGAGCCACATAGTGAGACTAAAGAGCCACATAGTGAGACTAAAGAGCCACATAGTGAGACTAAAGAGCCACATAGTGAGACTAAAGAGCCACATAGTGAGACTAAAGAGCCACATAGTGAGACTAAAGAGAGCCAAATAGTGAGACTAAAGAGCCACATAGTGAGACTAAAGAGCCACATAGTGAGACTAAAGAGCCACATAGTGAGACTAGAGAGCCACATAGTGAGACTAAAGAGCCACATAGTGAGACTAAAGAGCCACATAGTGAGACAAAAGAGAGCCACATAGTGAGACTAAAAAGAGCCACATAGTGAGACTAAAGAGCCACATAGTGAGACTAAAGAGCCACATAGTGAGACTAAAGAGCCACATAGTGAGACTAAAGAGAGCCACATAGTGAGACTAAAGAGCCACATAGTGAGACTAAAGAGCCACATAGTGAGACTAAAGAGCCACATAGTGAGACTAAAGAGAGCCACATAGTGAGACTAAAGAGCCACATAGTGAGACTAAAGAGCCACATAGTGAGACTAAAGAGCCACATAGTGAGACTAAAGAGCCACATAGTGAGACTAAAGAGCCACATAGTGAGACTAAAGAGCCACATAGTGAGACTAAAGAGCCACATAGTGAGACTAAAGAGAGCCACATAGTGAGACTAAAGAGCCACATAGTGAGACTAAAGAGCCACATAGTGAGACTAAAGAGCCACATAGTGAGACTAAAGAGCCACATAGTGAGACTAAAGAGCCACATAGTGAGACTAAAGAGCCACATAGTGAGACTAAAGAGCCACATAGTGAGACTAAAGAGCCACATAGTGAGACTAAAGAGCCACATAGTGAGACTAAAGAGCCACATAGTGAGACTAAAGAGCCACATAGTGAGACTAAAGAGCCACATAGTGAGACTAAAGAGCCACATAGTGAGACTAAAGAGAGCCACATAGTGAGACTAAAGAGCCACATAGTGAGACTAAAGAGCCACATAGTGAGACTAAAGAGCCACATAGTGAGACTAAAGAGCCACATAGTGAGACTAAAGAGCCACATAGTGAGACTAAAGAGCCACATAGTGAGACTAAAGAGCCACATAGTGAGACTAAAGAGCCACATAGTGAGACTAAAGAGCCACATAGTGAGACTAAAGAGCCACATAGTGAGACTAAAGAGCCACATAGTGAGACTAAAGAGCCACATAGTGAGACTAAAGAGCCACATAGTGAGACTAAGGAGCCACATAGTGAGACTAAAGAGCCACATAGTGAGACTAAAGAGCCACATAGTGAGACTAAAGAGCCACATAGTGAGACTAAAGAGCCACATAGTGAGACTAAAGAGCCACATAGTGAGACTAAAGAGAGCCACATAGTGAGACTAAAGAGCCACATAGTGAGACTAAAGAGCCACATAGTGAGACTAAAGAGCCACATAGTGAGACTAAAGAGCCACATAGTGAGACTAAAGAGAGCCACATAGTGAGACTAAAGAGCCACATAGTGAGACTAAAGAGCCACATAGTGAGACTAAAGAGCCACATAGTGAGACTAAAGAGAGCCACATAGTGAGACTAAAGAGCCACATAGTGAGACTAAAGAGCCACATAGTGAGACTAAAGAGCCACATAGTGAGACTAAAGAGCCACATAGTGAGACTAAAGAGAGCCACATAGTGAGACTAAAGAGCCACATAGTGAGACTAAAGAGCCACATAGTGAGACTAAAGAGCCACATAGTGAGACTAAAGAGAGCCACATAGTGAGACTAAAGAGCCACATAGTGAGACTAAAGAGCCACATAGTGAGACTAGAGAGCCACATAGTGAGACTAAAGAGCCACATAGTGAGACTAAAGAGCCACATAGTGAGACTAAAGAGAGCCACATAGTGAGACTAAAGAGCCACATAGTGAGACTAAAGAGCCACATAGTGAGACTAAAGAGCCACATAGTGAGACTAAAGAGCCACATAGTGAGACTAAAGAGCCACATAGTGAGACTAAAGAGCCACATAGTGAGACTAAAGAGCCACATAGTGAGACTAAAGAGAGCCACATAGTGAGACTAAAGAGAGCCACATAGTGAGACTAAAGAGCCACATAGTGAGACTAAAGAGCCACATAGTGAGACTAAAGAGCCACATAGTGAGACTAAAGAGCCACATAGTGAGACCAAAGAGCCACATAGTGAGACTAAAGAGCCACATAGTGAGACTAAAGAGCCACATAGTGAGACTAAAGAGAGCCACATAGTGAGACTAAAGAGCCACATAGTGAGACTAAAGAGCCACATAGTGAGACTAAAGCGAGCCACATAGTGAGACTAAAGAGCCACATAGTGAGACTAAAGAGCCACATAGTGAGACTAAAGAGCCACATAGTGAGACTAAAGCGAGCCACATAGTGAGACTAAAGAGCCACATAGTGAGACTAAAGAGCCACATAGTGAGACTAAAGAGCCACATAGTGAGACTAAAGAGCCACATAGTGAGACTAAAGAGCCACATAGTGAGACTAAAGAGAGCCACATAGTGAGACTAAAGAGCCACATAGTGAGACTAAAGAGCCACATAGTGAGACTAAAGAGCCACATAGTGAGACTAAAGAGCCACATAGTGAGACTAAAGAGCCACATAGTGAGACTAAAGAGCCACAGAGTGAGACTAAGGAGCCACATAGTGAGACTAAAGAGCCACATAGTGAGACTAAAGAGCCACATAGTGAGACTGAGGAGCCACATAGTGAGACTAAAGCGAGCCACATAGTGAGACTAAAGAGCCACATAGTGAGACTAAAGAGCCACATAGTGAGACTAAAGAGCCACATAGTGAGACTAAAGCGAGCCACATAGTGAGACTAAAGAGCCACATAATGAGACTAAAGAGCCACATAGTGAGACTAGACAGCCACATAGTGAGACTAAAGAGCCACATAGTGAGACTAAAGAGCCACATAGTGAGACTAAAGAGCCACATAGTGAGACTGAGACTAAAGAGCCACATAGTGAGACTAAAGAGCCACATAGTGAGACTAAAGAGCCACATAGTGAGACTAAAGAGAGCCACATAGTGAGACTAAAGAGCCACATAGTGAGACTAAAGAGCCCCATAGTGAGACTAAAGAGCCACATAGTGAGACTAAAGAGCCACATAGTGAGACTAAAGAGAGCCACATAGTGAGACTAAAGAGCCACATAGTGAGACTAAAGAGAGCCACATAGTGAGACTAAAGAGCCACATAGTGAGACTAAAGAGAGCCACATAGTGAGACTAAAGAGAGCCACATAGTGAGACTAAAGAGAGCCACATAGTGAGACTAAAGAGCCACATAGTGAGACTAAAGAGCCACATAGTGAGACTAAAGAGCCACAGAGTGAGACTAAGGAGCCACATAGTGAGACTAAAGAGCCACATAGTGAGACTAAAGAGCCACATAGTGAGACTGAGGAGCCACATAGTGAGACTAAAGAGCCACATAGTGAGACTAAAGCGAGCCACATAGTGAGCCACATAGTGAGACTAAAGCGAGCCACATAGTGAGACTAAAGAGCCACATAGTGAGACTAAAGAGCCACATAGTGAGACTAAAGAGCCACATAGTGAGACTAAAGAGCCACATAGTGAGACTAAAGAGCCACATAGTGAGAATAAAGAGCCACATAGTGAGACTAAAGAGCCACATAGTGAGACTAAAGAGAGCCACATAGTGAGACTAAAGAGCCACATAGTGAGACTAAAGAGCCACATAGTGAGACTAAAGAGCCACAGAGTGAGACTAAGGAGCCACATAGTGAGACTAAAGAGCCACATAGTGAGACTAAAGAGCCACATAGTGAGACTAAAGAGCCACATAGTGAGACTGAGGAGCCACATAGTGAGACTAAAGCGAGCCACATAGTGAGACTAAAGAGCCACATAATGAGACTAAAGAGCCACATAGTGAGACTAGACAGCCACATAGTGAGACTAAAGAGCCACATAGTGAGACTAAAGAGCCACATAGTGAGACTAAAGAGCCACATAGTGAGACTAAAGCGAGCCACATAGTGAGACTAAAGCGAGCCACATAGTGAGACTAAAGAGCCACATAGTGAGACTAAAGAGCCACATAGTGAGACTAAAGAGCCACATAGTGAGACTAAGGAGCCACATAGTGAGACTAAAGAGCCACATAGTGAGACTAAAGAGAGCCACATAGTGAGACTAAAGAGCCACATAGTGAGACTAAAGAGCCACATAGTGAGACTAAAGAGCCACATAGTGAGACTAAAGAGCCACATAGTGAGACTAAAGAGCCACATAGTGAGACTAAAGAGCCACATAGTGAGACTAAGGAGCCACATAGTGAGACTAAAGAGAGCCACATAGTGAGACTAAAGAGCCACATAGTGAGACTAAAGAGCCACATAGTGAGACTAAAGAGCCACATAGTGAGACTAAAGAGAGCCACATAGTGAGACTAAAGAGCCACATAGTGAGACTAAAGAGCCACATAGTGAGACTAAAGAGCCACATAGTGAGACTAAAGAGCCACATAGTGAGACTAAGGAGCCACATAGTGAGACTAAAGAGCCACATAGTGAGACTAAGGAGCCACATAGTGAGACTAAAGAGAGCCACATAGTGAGACTAAAGAGCCACATAGTGAGACTAAAGAGCCACATAGTGAGACTAAAGAGCCACATAGTGAGACTGAAGAGCCACATAGTGAGACTAAAGAGCCACATAGTGAGACTAAAGAGAGCCACATAGTGAGACTAAAGAGCCACATAGTGAGACTAAAGAGCCACATAGTGAGACTAAGGAGCCACATAGTGAGACTAAAGAGCCACATAGTGAGACTAAAGAGCCACATAGTGAGACTAAGGAGCCACATAGTGAGACTAAAGAGCCACATAGTGAGACTAAAGAGAGCCACATAGTGAGACTAAAGCGAGCCACATAGTGAGACTAAAGAGCCACATAGTGAGACTAAAGAGCCACATAGTGAGACTAAAGAGCCACATAGTGAGACTAAAGAGAGCCACATAGTGAGACTAAAGAGAGCCACATAGTGAGACTAAAGAGCCACATAGTGAGACTAAAGAGCCACATAGTGAGACTAAAGAGCCACATAGTGAGACTAAAGAGCCACATAGTGAGACTAAAGAGCCACATAGTGAGACTAAAGAGAGCCACATAGTGAGACTAAAGAGAGCCACATAGTGAGACTAAAGAGCCACATAGTGAGACTAAAGAGCCACATAGTGAGCCTAAAGAGAGCCACATAGTGAGACTAAAGAGTCACATAGTGAGACTAAAGAGCCACATAGTGAGACTAAAGAGAGCCACACAGTGAGACTAAAGAGCCACACAGTGAGACTAAAGAGCCACATAGTGAGACTAAAGAGCCACATAGTGAGACTAGAGAGCCACATAGTGAGACTAGAGAGCCACATAGTGAGCCTAAAGAGAGCCACATAGTGAGACTAAAGAGCCACATAGTGAGACTAAAGAGCCACATAGTGAGCCTAGAGAGCCACATAGTGAGACTAGAGAGCCACATAGTGAGCCTAAAGAGAGCCACATAGTGAGACTAGAGAGCCACATAGTGAGACTAGAGAGCCACATAGTGAGCCTAAAGAGAGCCACATAGTGAGACTAAAGAGCCACATAGTGAGACTAAAGAGCCACATAGTGAGCCTAGAGAGCCACATAGTGAGACTAGAGAGCCACATAGTGAGCCTAAAGAGAGCCACATAGTGAGACTAGAGAGCCACATAGTGAGACTAGAGAGCCACATAGTGAGCCTAAAGAGAGCCACATAGTGAGACTAGAGAGCCACATAGTGAGACTAGAGAGCCACATAGTGAGCCTAAAGAGAGCCACATAGTGAGACTAAAGAGCCACATAGTGAGACTAAAGAGCCACATAGTGAGACTAAAGAGAGCCACATAGTGAGACTAAAGAGCCACATAGTGAGACTAAAGAGCCACATAGTGAGACTAAAGAGCCACATAGTGAGACTAAAGAGCCACACTAAAGAGCCACATAGTGAGACTAAAGAGCCACATAGTGAGACTAAAGAGAGCCACATAGTGAGACTAAAGAGCCACATAATGAGACTAAAGAGCCACATAGTGAGACTAAAGAGCCACATAGTGAGACTAAAGAGCCACATAGTGAGACTAAGGAGCCACATAGTGAGACTAAAGAGCCACATAGTGAGACTAAAGAGCCACATAGTGAGACTAAGGAGCCACATAGTGAGACTAAAGAGCCACATAGTGAGACTAAAGAGAGCCACATAGTGAGACTAAAGAGCCACATAGTGAGACTAAAGAGAGCCACATAGTGAGACTAAAGAGCCACATAGTGAGACTAAAGAGCCACATAGTGAGACTAAGGAGCCACATAGTGAGACTAAAGAGCCACATAGTGAGACTAAAGAGCCACATAGTGAGACTAAAGCGCCACATAGTGAGACTAAGGAGCCACATAGTGAGACTAAAGAGCCACATAGTGAGACTAAAGAGCCACATAGTGAGACTAAAGAGCCACATAGTGAGACTAAAGAGCCACATAGTGAGACTAAAGAGAGACACATATTGAGACTAAAGAGCCACATAGTGAGACTAAAGAGCCACATAGTGAGACTAAAGAGCCACATAGTGAGACTAAAGAGCCACATAGTGAGACTAAGGAGCCACATAGTGAGACTAAAGAGAGCCACATAGTGAGACTAAAGAGCCACATAGTGAGACTAAAGAGCCACATAGTGAGACTAAAGAGCCACATAGTGAGACTAAAGAGAGCCACATAGTGAGACTAAAGAGCCACATAGTGAGACTAAGGAGCCACATAGTGAGACTAAAGAGAGCCACATAGTGAGACTAAAGAGCCACATAGTGAGACTAAGGAGCCACATAGTGAGACTAAAGAGCCACATAGTGAGACTAAGGAGCCACATAGTGAGACTAAAGAGCCACATAGTGAGACTAAAGAGCCACATAGTGAGACTAAAGAGCCACATAGTGAGACTAAGGAGCCACATAGTGAGACTAAAGAGCCACATAGTGAGACTAAAGAGAGCCACATAGTGAGACTAAAGAGCCACATAGTGAGACTAAAGAGCCACATAGTGAGACTAAGGAGCCACATAGTGAGACTAAAGAGCCACATAGTGAGACTAAAGAGCCACATAGTGAGACTAAAGAGCCACATAGTGAGACTAAGGAGCCACATAGTGAGACTAAAGAGCCACATAGTGAGACTAAAGAGAGCCACATAGTGAGACTAAAGAGCCACATAGTGAGACTAAAGAGCCACATAGTGAGACTAAAGAGCCACATAGTGAGACTAAAGCGAGCCACATAGTGAGACTAAAGAGCCACATAATGAGACTAAAGAGCCACATAGTGAGACTAGACAGCCACATAGTGAGACTAAAGAGCCACATAGTGAGACTAAAGAGCCACATAGTGAGACTAAAGAGCCACATAGTGAGACTGAGACTAAAGAGCCACATAGTGAGACTAAAGAGCCACATAGTGAGACTAAAGAGCCACATAGTGAGACTAAAGAGAGCCACATAGTGAGACTAAAGAGCCACATAGTGAGACTAAAGAGCCCCATAGTGAGACTAAAGAGCCACATAGTGAGACTAAAGAGCCACATAGTGAGACTAAAGAGAGCCACATAGTGAGACTAAAGAGCCACATAGTGAGACTAAAGAGAGCCACATAGTGAGACTAAAGAGCCACATAGTGAGACTAAAGAGAGCCACATAGTGAGACTAAAGAGAGCCACATAGTGAGACTAAAGAGAGCCACATAGTGAGACTAAAGAGCCACATAGTGAGACTAAAGAGCCACATAGTGAGACTAAAGAGCCACAGAGTGAGACTAAGGAGCCACATAGTGAGACTAAAGAGCCACATAGTGAGACTAAAGAGCCACATAGTGAGACTGAGGAGCCACATAGTGAGACTAAAGAGCCACATAGTGAGACTAAAGCGAGCCACATAGTGAGCCACATAGTGAGACTAAAGCGAGCCACATAGTGAGACTAAAGAGCCACATAGTGAGACTAAAGAGCCACATAGTGAGACTAAAGAGCCACATAGTGAGACTAAAGAGCCACATAGTGAGACTAAAGAGCCACATAGTGAGAATAAAGAGCCACATAGTGAGACTAAAGAGCCACATAGTGAGACTAAAGAGAGCCACATAGTGAGACTAAAGAGCCACATAGTGAGACTAAAGAGCCACATAGTGAGACTAAAGAGCCACAGAGTGAGACTAAGGAGCCACATAGTGAGACTAAAGAGCCACATAGTGAGACTAAAGAGCCACATAGTGAGACTAAAGAGCCACATAGTGAGACTGAGGAGCCACATAGTGAGACTAAAGCGAGCCACATAGTGAGACTAAAGAGCCACATAATGAGACTAAAGAGCCACATAGTGAGACTAGACAGCCACATAGTGAGACTAAAGAGCCACATAGTGAGACTAAAGAGCCACATAGTGAGACTAAAGAGCCACATAGTGAGACTAAAGCGAGCCACATAGTGAGACTAAAGCGAGCCACATAGTGAGACTAAAGAGCCACATAGTGAGACTAAAGAGCCACATAGTGAGACTAAAGAGCCACATAGTGAGACTAAGGAGCCACATAGTGAGACTAAAGAGCCACATAGTGAGACTAAAGAGAGCCACATAGTGAGACTAAAGAGCCACATAGTGAGACTAAAGAGCCACATAGTGAGACTAAAGAGCCACATAGTGAGACTAAAGAGCCACATAGTGAGACTAAAGAGCCACATAGTGAGACTAAAGAGCCACATAGTGAGACTAAGGAGCCACATAGTGAGACTAAAGAGAGCCACATAGTGAGACTAAAGAGCCACATAGTGAGACTAAAGAGCCACATAGTGAGACTAAAGAGCCACATAGTGAGACTAAAGAGAGCCACATAGTGAGACTAAAGAGCCACATAGTGAGACTAAAGAGCCACATAGTGAGACTAAAGAGCCACATAGTGAGACTAAAGAGCCACATAGTGAGACTAAGGAGCCACATAGTGAGACTAAAGAGCCACATAGTGAGACTAAGGAGCCACATAGTGAGACTAAAGAGAGCCACATAGTGAGACTAAAGAGCCACATAGTGAGACTAAAGAGCCACATAGTGAGACTAAAGAGCCACATAGTGAGACTGAAGAGCCACATAGTGAGACTAAAGAGCCACATAGTGAGACTAAAGAGAGCCACATAGTGAGACTAAAGAGCCACATAGTGAGACTAAAGAGCCACATAGTGAGACT
Source organism: Eucyclogobius newberryi (assembly GCF_026437365.1). NCBI lineage: Eukaryota > Metazoa > Chordata > Actinopteri > Gobiiformes > Gobiidae > Eucyclogobius > Eucyclogobius newberryi. Next base: position 2,675,123 of record NW_027316389.1, on the reverse strand, counting down.
AAGGAGCCACATAGTGAGACTAAAGAGCCACATAGTGAGACTAAAGAGCCACATAGTGAGACTAAGGAGCCACATAGTGAGACTAAAGAGCCACATAGTGAGACTAAAGAGAGCCACATAGTGAGACTAAAGCGAGCCACATAGTGAGACTAAAGAGTCACATAGTGAGACTAAAGAGCCACATAGTGAGCCTAGAGAGCCACATAGTGAGACTAGAGAGCCACATAGTGAGCCTAAAGAGAGCCACATAGTGAGACTAGAGAGCCACATAGTGAGACTAGAGAGCCACATAGTGAGCCTAAAGAGAGCCACATAGTGAGACTAGAGAGCCACATAGTGAGACTAGAGAGCCACATAGTGAGCCTAAAGAGAGCCACATAGTGAGACTAAAGAGCCACATAGTGAGACTAAAGAGCCACATAGTGAGACTAAAGAGAGCCACATAGTGAGACTAAAGAGCCACATAGTGAGACTAAAGAGCCACATAGTGAGACTAAAGAGCCACATAGTGAGACTAAAGAGCCACACTAAAGAGCCACATAGTGAGACTAAAGAGCCACATAGTGAGACTAAAGAGAGCCACATAGTGAGACTAAAGAGCCACATAATGAGACTAAAGAGCCACATAGTGAGACTAAAGAGCCACATAGTGAGACTAAAGAGCCACATAGTGAGACTAAGGAGCCACATAGTGAGACTAAAGAGCCACATAGTGAGACTAAAGAGCCACATAGTGAGACTAAGGAGCCACATAGTGAGACTAAAGAGCCACATAGTGAGACTAAAGAGAGCCACATAGTGAGACTAAAGAGCCACATAGTGAGACTAAAGAGAGCCACATAGTGAGACTAAAGAGCCACATAGTGAGACTAAAGAGCCACATAGTGAGACTAAGGAGCCACATAGTGAGACTAAAGAGCCACATAGTGAGACTAAAGAGCCACATAGTGAGACTAAAGCGCCACATAGTGAGACTAAGGAGCCACATAGTGAGACTAAAGAGCCACATAGTGAGACTAAAGAGCCACATAGTGAGACTAAAGAGCCACATAGTGAGACTAAAGAGCCACATAGTGAGACTAAAGAGAGACACATATTGAGACTAAAGAGCCACATAGTGAGACTAAAGAGCCACATAGTGAGACTAAAGAGCCACATAGTGAGACTAAAGAGCCACATAGTGAGACTAAGGAGCCACATAGTGAGACTAAAGAGAGCCACATAGTGAGACTAAAGAGCCACATAGTGAGACTAAAGAGCCACATAGTGAGACTAAAGAGCCACATAGTGAGACTAAAGAGAGCCACATAGTGAGACTAAAGAGCCACATAGTGAGACTAAGGAGCCACATAGTGAGACTAAAGAGAGCCACATAGTGAGACTAAAGAGCCACATAGTGAGACTAAGGAGCCACATAGTGAGACTAAAGAGCCACATAGTGAGACTAAGGAGCCACATAGTGAGACTAAAGAGCCACATAGTGAGACTAAAGAGCCACATAGTGAGACTAAAGAGCCACATAGTGAGACTAAGGAGCCACATAGTGAGACTAAAGAGCCACATAGTGAGACTAAAGAGAGCCACATAGTGAGACTAAAGAGCCACATAGTGAGACTAAAGAGCCACATAGTGAGACTAAGGAGCCACATAGTGAGACTAAAGAGCCACATAGTGAGACTAAAGAGCCACATAGTGAGACTAAAGAGCCACATAGTGAGACTAAGGAGCCACATAGTGAGACTAAAGAGCCACATAGTGAGACTAAAGAGAGCCACATAGTGAGACTAAAGAGCCACATAGTGAGACTAAAGAGCCACATAGTGAGACTAAAGAGCCACATAGTGAGACTAAAGAGCCACATAGTGAGACTAAGGAGCCACATAGTGAGACTAAAGAGCCACATAGTGAGACTAAAGAGCCACATAGTGAGACTAAGGAGCCACATAGTGAGACTAAAGAGCCACATAGTGAGACTAAAGAGCCACATAGTGAGACTAAGGAGCCACATAGTGAGACTAAAGAGCCACATAGTGAGACTAAAGAGCCACATAGTGAGACTAAAGAGCCACATAGTGAGACTAAGGAGCCACATAGTGAGACTAAAGAGCCACATAGTGAGACTAAAGAGCCACATAGTGAGACTAAGGAGCCACATAGTGAGACTAAAGAGCCACATAGTGAGACTAAAGAGCCACATAGTGAGACTAAAGAGCCACATAGTCAGACTAAAGAGAGCCACATAATGAGACTAAAGAGCCAGAGTCACATAGTGAGCCTAAAGAGCCACATAGTGATACTAAAGAGCCACATAGTGAGACTAAAGAGCCACATAGTGAGACTAAAGAGCCACACTAAAGAGCCACATAGTGAGACTAAAGAGCCACATAGTGAGACTAAAGAGAGCCACATAGTGAGACTAAAGAGCCACATAGTGAGACTAAAGAGAGCCACATAGTGAGACTAAAGAGCCACATAGTGAGACTAAAGAGCCACATAGTGAGACTAAAGAGCCACATAGTGAGACTAAAGAGCCACATAGTGAGACTAAAGAGCCACAGAGTGAGACTAAGGAGCCACATAGTGAGACTAAAGAGCCACATAGTGAGACTAAAGCGAGCCACATAGTGAGACTAAAGAGCCACATAGTGAGACTAAAGAGCCACATAGTGAGACTAAAGAGCCACATAGTGAGACTAAAGAGAGCCACATAGTGAGACTAAAGAGCCACATAGTGAGACTAAAGAGAGCCACATAGTGAGACTAAAGAGCCACATAGTGAGACTAAAGAGAGCCACATAGTGAGACTAAAGAGCCACATAGTGAGACTAAAGAGCCACATAGTGAGACTAAAGAGCCACATAGTGAGACTAAAGAGCCACATAGTGAGACTAAAGAGCCACAGAGTGAGACTAAGGAGCCACATAGTGAGACTAAAGAGCCACATAGTGAGACTAAAGCGAGCCACATAGTGAGACTAAAGAGAGCCACATAGTGAGACTAAAGAGCCACATAGTGAGACTAAAGAGCCAGAGTCACATAGTGAGACTAAAGAGAGCCACATAGTGAGACTAAAGAGCCACATAGTGAGACTAAAGAGCCACATAGTGAGACTAAAGAGCCACATAGTGAGACTAAAGAGCCACAGAGTGAGACTAAGGAGCCACATAGTGAGACTAAAGAGCCACATAGTGAGACTAAAGAGCCACATAGTGAGACTAAAGAGCCACAGAGTGAGACTAAGGAGCCACATAGTGAGACTAAAGAGCCACATAGTGAGACTAAAGAGCCACATAGTGAGACTAAGGAGCCACATAGTGAGACTAAAGAGAGCCACATAGTGAGACTAAAGAGCCACATAGTGAGACTAAAGAGCCACATAGTGAGACTAAAGAGCCACATAGTGAGACTAAAGAGCCACATAGTGAGACTAAGGAGCCACATAGTGAGACTAAAGAGCCACATAGTGAGACTAAAGAGCCACATAGTGAGACTAAAGAGAGCCACATAGTGAGACTAAAGAGCCACATAGTGAGACTAAAGAGCCACATAGTGAGACTAAAGAGCCACATAGTGAGACTAAAGAGAGCCACATAGTGAGACTAAAGAGCCACATAGTGAGACTAAAGAGCCACATAGTGAGACTAAAGAGAGCCACATAGTGAGACTAAAGAGCCACATAGTGAGACTAAAGAGCCACATAGTGAGACTAAAGAGCCACATAGTGAGACTAAAGAGCCACATAGTGAGACTAAAGAGCCACACTAAAGAGCCACATAGTGAGACTAAAGAGCCACATAGTGAGACTAAAGAGAGCCACATAGTGAGACTAAAGAGAGCCACATAGAGAGACTAAAGAGCCACAGAGTGAGACTAAAGAGCCACATAGTGAGACTAAAGAGCCACATAGTGAGACTAAAGAGAGCCACATAGTGAGACTAAAGAGCCACATAGTGAGACTAAAGCGAGCCACATAGTGAGACTAAAGAGCCACATAGTGAGACTAAAGAGCCACATAGTGAGACTAAAGAGCCACATAGTGAGACTAAAGAGCCACATAGTGAGACTAAAGAGCCACATAGTGAGACTAAAGAGAGCCACATAGTGAGACTAAAGAGCCACATAGTGAGACTAAAGCGAGCCACATAGTGAGACTAAAGAGCCACATAGTGAGACTAAAGAGCCACAGAGTGAGACTAAGGAGCCACATAGTGAGACTAAAGAGCCACAGAGTGAGACTAAGGAGCCACTGCACAAGAGGCTTTATCAGCAGAAGACACTGGAGTTCAGGACCACAGAGCGTCCTCCAGGTAGACGATGCTCATCAGATGTACTCAGTGATGAGGGAGACATAGTCAGTCTGGCTGTGGCGAGAGCTCTAACTTCCTGTTTGTGCTTCAGGTGGAGCTCTAACTTCCTGTTTGTACTTCAGGTGATGTACTTCAGCTCTTTGTTCCCGTATCTCGTCCTCATCTGTTTCCTGGTTCGAGCTTTGCTCCTGAAAGGATCTGTGGACGGCATCAAGCACATGTTCACCCCCCAGGTACTAAACCAGGACTAACCAGGACTAACCAGGTACTAAACCAGGACTAACCAGGACTAACCAGGTACTAAACCAGGACTAACCAGGACTAACCAGGTACTAAACCAGGACTAACCAGGACTAACCAGGTACTAAACCAGGACTAACCAGGACTAACCAGGTACTAAACCAGGACTAACCAGGACTAACCAGGTACTAAACCAGGACTAACCAGGACTAACTAGCTGTGTTGCAGGTTCACATCATGTTGGATCCTAAAGTTTGGCGAGAGGCGGCGACTCAGGTTTTCTTCGCTCTTGGTTTGGGCTTTGGAGGCGTCATCGCCTTCTCCAGCTACAACAAGCGAGACAACAACTGTCACTTCGACGCCGTCCTCGTCTCCTTCATCAACTTCTTGACTTCGGTGCTCGCCACGCTCGTGGTGTTCGCCGTGCTCGGCTTCAAGGCCAACATCATGAACGACAAGTGCATCGCCACGTGAGTCTGAACGCTCTGAACGAAGCTCTGAACGAATCTCTGAACGACGCTCTGAACGCTCTGAATCCTCTGAACCCTCTGAACGCTCTGAACGCTCTGAACGCTCTGAACGACGCTCTGAACGCTCTGAAGAACGCTCTGAACGCTCTGAACGACGCTCTGAACGTTCTGAACGACGCTCTAAATGCTCTGAACAACGCTCTGAACGCTCTGAACACTCTGAACCCTCTGAACCCTCTGAACGCTCTGAACGACGCTCTGAACGCTCTGAACGCTCTGAACAACGCTCTGAACGCTCTGAACGACGCTCTGAACGCTCTGAACGACGCTCTGAACGCTCTGAACACTCTGAACGACGCTCTGAACGACGCTTTGAGCGCTCTGAACGCTCTGAACGCTCTGATCGCTCTGAACGACGCTCTGAACAACACTCTGAACCCTCTGAACGCTCTGAACGACGCTCTGAACGCTCTGAACGCTCTGAACAACGCTCTGAACGCTCTGAACGACGCTCTGAACGCTCTGAACACTCTGAACGACGCTCTGAACGACGCTCTGAACGCTCTGAGCGCTCTGAACGCTCTGAACGCTCTGATCGCTCTGAACGACGCTCTGAACAACGCTCTGGACGCTCTGAGCGCTCTGAACGACGCTCTGAACAATGCTCTGAACGCTCTGAGCGCTCTGAGCGCTCTGAACGCTCTGAACGCTGGTTGTTTTGCAGAAACACAAACCGTATAGTGTCCCTGCTGGGCTCCCGTATCGCGCCGGGGCTGATCCCGCACCACATTAACCTGTCGGCGCCAGAAACCGTCACCGCCGCCGACTATCAGCAGATGGTCTCTGTCCTCGTCTCTGTCCAAGAGGACGACTTTGTCAAACTGGGACTGGAAACGTGCAGCATCGAGAAGGAGCTCAACCAGGTGACAACACAACAAACAACACACAACACACACAACACACACACAACACACACACACACACAACACACTACACACACAACACACACACACAACACACACACATAAACACAACACACACACAACACACTACACACACACACACACACACATACACACAACACACACACTATACACAACACACTACACACACAACACACTACACACTACACACACACACACACACACAACACACACACTATACACAACACACTACACACACACACAACACACTACACACTACACACACACACACAACACACACACTACACACAACACACTACACACACACACACACTACACACAACACACACACATACACACAACACACAACACACTACACACAACACACAACACACACACTACACACACAACACACTACACACAACACACACACACAACAAACAACACAACACACACTACACACACACTGTAAGAACACCTGAGGAAAACTCTCCTGAGAAACCCTGACTCTTTTATCTTTAGTGACGTGAAATGTTTGAGTTTGATTTTTCCCTTTTTATCATGAGAAAGAAAAAACACTTTTAGCACTTTTGTGTCTGTTTTCTGACAAAGGAGCTGCAGGGGGCGCTCTCCTCCTCCACCCTCTCTCCTCCTCCACCCTCTCTCCTCCTCCACCCTCTCTCCTCCTCCACCCTCTCTCCTCCTCCACCCTCTCTCCTCCTCCACACTCTCTTCCACCACACTCTCTCCTCCACCCTCTCTCCTCCACCCTCTCTCCTCCTCCACACTCTCCTCCACCACAGACGGTGCAGCTCTAACCCTTTGCTCCACCCTCTCCTCCACCTCAGACGGTGCAGGTCTAACCCTCTCCTCCACCCTCTCTTCCACCTCTCCTCCACCTCAGACGGTGTAGTTCTAACCCTCTGCTCCACCCTCTGCTCCACCCTCTCCTCCACCTCAGACAGTGCAGCTCCAACCCTCTGCTTCACCCTCTCCTCCACCACAGATGGTGCATGTTTAACCCTCTGCTCCACCCTCTCCTCCACCTCAGACTGTGCAGCTCTAACGCTCTGCTCCACCCTCTCCTCCACCTCAGACGGTGCAGGTCTAACCCTCTCCTGCACCCTCGGCTCCACCCTCTCCTCCACCTCAGACGGTGCAGCTCTAACCCTCTGCTCCACCCTCTCCTCCACCTCCGACGGTGCAGTTCTAACCTTCTCCTCCACCTCTTCTCCACCTCAGACGGTGCAGCTCTAACCCTCTGCTCCACCCTCTGCTCCACCCTCTCCTCCACCTCAGACGGTGCAGCTTCAACCCTCTCCTCCACCCTCTCCTCCACCTCTCCTCCACCTCAGACGGTGCAGCTCTAACCCTCTCCTCCACCCTCTGCTCCACCCTCTCCTCCACCCTCTCCTCCACCTCAGACGGTGCAGGTCCAACCCTCTCCTCCACCCTCTGCTCCACCCTCTCCTCCACCTCAGACAGTGCAGCTCTAACCCTCTCCTCCACCCTCTGCTCCACCTCAGACGGTGCAGCTCTAACCCTCTCCTCCACCTCTCCTCCACCTCTCCTCCACACAGACAGTGCAGCTCAAACCCTCTCCTCCACCCTCTCCTCCACCACTCCTCCACACACAGTGCAGCTCAAACCCTCTCCTCCACCCTCTCCTCCACCTCTCCTCCACACAGACGGTGCAGCTCTAACCCTCTCCTCCACCTCTCCTCCACACAGACGGTGCAGCTCTAACCCTCTCCTCCACCTCTCCTCCACCTCTCCTCCACACAGACGGTGCAGCTCTAACCCTCTCCTCCACCTCTCCTCCACCTCTCCTCCACACAGACGGTGCAGCTCTAACCCTCTCCTCCACCTCTCCTCCACCTCTCCTCCACCTCTCCTCCACACAGACGGTGCAGCTCTAACCCTCTCCTCCACCTCTCCTCCACCTCTCCTCCACACAGACGGTGCAGCTCTAACCCTCTCCTCCACCTCTCCTCCACACAGACGGTGCAGCTCTAACCCTCTCCTCCACCTCTCCTCCACCTCTCCTCCACACAGACGGTTCAGCTCTAACCCTCTCCTCCACCTCTCCTCCACCTCTCCTCCACACAGACGGTGCAGCTCTAACCCTCTCCTCCACCTCTCCTCCACCTCTCCTCCACACAGACGGTACAGCTCTAACCCTCTCCTCCACCTCTCCTCCACCTCTCCTCCACACAGACGGTGCAGCTCTAACCCTCTCCTCCACCTCTCCTCCACACAGACGGTGCAGCTCTAACCCTCTCCTCCACCTCTCCTCCACCTCTCCTCCACACAGACGGTGCAGCTCTAACCCTCTCCTCCACCTCTCCTCCACCTCTCCTCCACACAGACGGTGCAGCTCTAACCCTCTCCTCCACCTCTCCTCCACCTCTCCTCCACACAGACGGTGCAGCTCTAACCCTCTCCTCCACCTCTCCTCCACCTCTCCTCCATACAGACGGTTCAGCTCTAACCCTCTCCTCCACCTCTCCTCCACCTCTCCTCCACACAGACGGTGCAGCTCTAACCCTCTCCTCCACCTCTCCTCCACCTCTCCTCCACACAGACGGTACAGCTCTAACCCTCTCCTCCACCTCTCCTCCACCTCTCCTCCACACAGACGGTGCAGCTCTAACCCTCTCCTCCACCTCTCCTCCACCTCTCCTCCACACAGACGGTGCAGCTCTAACCCTCTCCTCCACCTCTCCTCCACACAGACGGTGCAGCTCTAACCCTCTCCTCCACCTCTCCTCCACCTCTCCTCCACACAGACGGTGCAGCTCTAACCCTCTCCTCCACCTCTCCTCCACCTCTCCTCCACCTCTCCTCCACACAGACGGTGCAGCTCTAACCCTCTCCTCCACCTCTCCTCCACCTCTCCTCCACACAGACGGTGCAGCTCTAACCCTCTCCTCCACCTCTCCTCCACACAGACGGTGCAGCTCTAACCCTCTCCTCCACCTCTCCTCCACCTCTCCTCCACACAGACGGTTCAGCTCTAACCCTCTCCTCCACCTCTCCTCCACCTCTCCTCCACACAGACGGTGCAGCTCTAACCCTCTCCTCCACCTCTCCTCCACCTCTCCTCCACACAGACGGTTCAGCTCTAACCCTCTCCTCCACCTCTCCTCCACCTCTCCTCCACACAGACGGTACAGCTCTAACCCTCTCCTCCACCTCTCCTCCACCTCTCCTCCACACAGACGGTGCAGCTCTAACCCTCTCCTCCACCTCTCCTCCACACAGACGGTGCAGCTCTAACCCTCTCCTCCACCTCTCCTCCACACAGACGGTGCAGCTCTAACCCTCTCCTCCACCTCTCCTCCACCTCTCCTCCACACAGACGGTGCAGCTCTAACCCTCTCCTCCACCTCTCCTCCACCTCTCCTCCACACAGACGGTGCAGCTCTAACCCTCTCCTCCACCTCTCCTCCACACAGACGGTGCAGCTCTAATCCTCTCCTCCACCTCTCCTCCACACAGACGGTGCAGCTCTAACCCTCTCCTCCACCTCTCCTCCACCTCTCCTCCACACAGACGGTGCAGCTCTAACCCTCTCCTCCACCTCTCCTCCACCTCTCCTCCATACAGACGGTTCAGCTCTAACCCTCTCCTCCACCTCTCCTCCACCTCTCCTCCACACAGACGGTGCAGCTCTAACCCTCTCCTCCACCTCTCCTCCACCTCTCCTCCACACAGACGGTACAGCTCTAACCCTCTCCTCCACCTCTCCTCCACCTCTCCTCCACACAGACGGTGCAGCTCTAACCCTCTCCTCCACCTCTCCTCCACACAGACGGTGCAGCTCTAATCCTCTCCTCCACCTCTCCTCCACACAGACGGTGCAGCTCTAACCCTCTCCTCCACCTCTCCTCCACACAGACGGTGCAGCTCTAACCCTCTCCTCCACCTCTCCTCCACCTCTCCTCCACACAGACGGTGCAGCTCTAACCCTCTCCTCCACCTCTCCTCCACACAGACGGTGCTGCTCTAACCCTCTCCTCCACCTCTCCTCCACCTCTCCTCCACATAGACGGTGCAGCTCTAACCCTCTCCTCCACCTCTCCTCCACCTCTCCTCCACACAGACGGTGCAGCTCTAACCCTCTCCTCCACCTCTCCTCCACCTCTCCTCCACACAGACGGTGCAGCTCTAACCCTCTCCTCCACCTCTCCTCCACCTCTCCTCCACACAGATGGTGCAGCTCTAACCCTCTCCTCCACCTCTCCTCCACACAGACGGTGCAGCTCTAACCCTCTCCTCCACCTCTCCTCCACACAGACGGTGCAGCTCTAACCCTCTCCTCCACCTCTCCTCCACCTCTCCTCCACATAGACGGTTCAGCTCTAACCCTCTCCTCCACCTCTCCTCCACCTCTCCTCCACACAGACGGTGCAGCTCTAACCCTCTCCTCCACCTCTCCTCCACACAGACGGTGCAGCTCTAACCCTCTCCTCCACCTCTCCTCCACCTCTCCTCCATACAGACGGTTCAGCTCTAACCCTCTCCTCCACCTCTCCTCTACCTCTCCTCCACCTCTCCTCCACACAGACGGTGCAGCTCTAACCCTCTCCTCCACCTCTCCTCCACACAGACGGTGCAGCTCTAACCCTCTCCTCCACCTCTCCTCCACCTCTCCTCCACACAGACGGTGCAGCTCTAACCCTCTCCTCCACCTCTCCTCCACCTCTTCTCCACACAGACGGTGCAGGGCACAGGTCTGGCCTTCATCGCCTTCACTGAGGCCATGACTCACTTCCCGGCCGCTCCGTTCTGGTCCGTCATGTTCTTCCTGATGTTGGTGAATCTGGGCCTGGGAAGTATGTTCGGGACGATCGAGGGGATTCTGACCCCACTGATGGACACACTGAGGGTCAGGAAGGAGCTGCTGACAGGTACACAACACACACACAGAGACACACACACACACACACACATATACACACACACACACAGAGACACACACACACACAAACACACATACACACACACACACACACACACAACACACACACACACACACAACACACACAGAGACACACACACACACACACACAAACACACACACACATACATACACAACACACGCACACACATACACACACACACAACACACACACAGAGACACATACACACAACACACACACACATACACACACACAACACACACACAGACACATACACACAACACACACACACATATACACACACACAGACACTCACACAGAGACACACACACACATACACACACAGACACACACACACATACATACACAACACACACAAACACACACACACACACACAACACACACACAGAGACACATACACACAACACACACACAGAGACACTCACATACACACACAGACACACACACATACATACACAACACACACACAAACAAACACACACACAACACACACACAGAGACACATACACACAACACATACACACACACACTCACACACACAGACACATACACACACACACACACACACACACACACACACATATACACACCCACACAGAGACACACACTGTCATGGAATCAGACTAACACCAGATGCTATTCCTTAACACATCGAGAACACAATTCAACTTAGAATATGAAACGACACAGAAATATCAGACATTTGTGTGGCTGCATGGGAGAAAACGCGGGGACTGATCACACAAGCTGTGGTACGCAGCCTGTGATCCTCCTGCGTCTCACTCTGTTTTTTCTCATGCTGGTTGGTTTTATTAGATATTCTGGAATAGGCGGGTCACATTTCTCATTGGTCAGCTTTACATCAAGGAACTTGTTTTTTACGAAAGCTGGTATTTTCCGTAGAGATAAAGCCTGGGGTAATGTTTACCCAAACTCCTCTGGGGTGTTACCCCCCCTAGGGTAAACATCATTTGGCCCATCTTTACAACCCCTTCACAAATGCAGTTTGTCACACCCTCGTTCTTCTCTTAGACTAATGATGCAGATTAAATATCACTATTATGCAGATAAAATACATGACAGAAATATAATCATATATTCACATTTTATCACATTTCCCTCCTGTTTATCAAAGCATTAGTCACTGTCTCATATGCCAAACACTCAAACAATTACTCTTTTCAGTTTTCAACATGTCTTTCATATAGGTGTTAAAATGACAGATGTGATGCACAGTTCTCAAACATTGAACACACTTCTTTTCTCTCGGCCCACAACATGTCTACAGCATTACTGTCCTAAATTTTGAGTCAGATTGGTCAATCTCTGAAATTTGACAGACAGACAATTTGTCCTGTCTATAATTTTGTGCGGTGTGATGGGAATTATAGAAGTACAAGCGGAAAGCCCTTAAACCCGCTGCTCTCTGGTCAGTCAGTTTGACTCGTCAGGGACCTCTCTGGACACCCCAATAGAAGCAAATACGTAGTATCAGTTGCTACTGGGACCAGATTGTCCACTAACCTCTCGACCTTGACCCTGCGGTATGGTTCTGGGTGATGCTGGTCTTTGTTATGACCATGGCTGGCCACAAAAGGGATACAGGCACAACGTCCCACAAGTGTCCCCACATCACCATACGTCCTCGCTTGGTTTCTTAAGAGACCTTCTTCCGCTGCTCGCTTCGGTCACACCTATGACACATATGAACTGGTACATTGCCCATCTCAATTCATAATCTCATTAACATTACATGTAGTTATGTTGTAGCAGATTAAAAACTCTCTTAGTTAGTGTAAACAACGGTAGCAACAATATGCCATTGCGTTTCTTTAGCTGCTGTCATGTCAATTGTACATTATAAATTATACATTTCATAACCTTTCATAAGCTTCCCTCTATTTCCCATTTACCGCTATACACAGTTGTGTATGTTGATCGATTGCCCTGATTGGGCGAGATTACCTTCGCCTCTCCGCTAATACAGGTGTTCAGCACCCATATTACCGTCATCGCCGTGATGATGATAACTTGTTGATTCTTTTAGTAGAGTATGGTACTCTGCGCACCGTAGCCTCTGGCTCTCGTTCATCGTAGCAGAGTATAATGCTTTTCGCATCGTAGAATCTGTCTCCTCATCCATTGTAGCAAAGTATCGTACTCAACCGTAGACTCTGGACAAAACTCATACAAACCAACTCCTGCGTCTGCGATGTTATGGATCTGCCGCTGTGTTGTCCAGACATTTCTCTCACTTTCCCATGAGAGCACCCATGATCTTGTCCCTCCAATGGTCGGTGTGTGGCTCCGTCCACTTGGCTCGTTTCTGTAAACACCACATCTCCAACACGTTCTCGCTGCGGTGATAAACAAAGTCTTTTCGACAGTTCAATTTTCAAACAGTTTTCTTGTTTACAATTTTTTTTTTAGTAATTATTGATTCGGAATGTTTGTTTTACTAGTCCATATCCCTCCTTTTGAGAAATGACCTTGCCCATTACTCAAACTGCTACATTTAAACAAAATTCAATAATCCAGATAGTTTACAGCGTTCACTAATCAAGGAAGAGATGGAATTGCGTCTGTGGTTCCACTCCGCAATGTCACCTCTTGACCTTTCACAGTTCAGTGGTCACATCCCTGGCTGAGCCCCCCCCTAAAGGCGCCGGGCTCCCACCCTGTGTGTCTCACCTGTCTGTTTTACCACCATATTTTTCAAACTCTAAATGTTTCAAACTCTAAATGTTTCATATTCACGTGTGCGCGCGTATGTATGTATGTGTGTGTGTGTATCTGTGTGTGTGTGTGTGTGTGTGTGTGTGTGCAATACAAATACATCAAACAATAATAATTATCTCAATAATTCCCCGTTGAGCTGGCCTTACGGGTCAGTCCACAACTTAGATAAAGTTTCACATCTCCTCTGTGGGTGTGGCCTGAATAAAGTCACACATCTAATGTAATATGTGTTAATCTTCTATATGTGCTTCAGGTGAGATTCAAACTCAATCTCTCACACCTGCTCATGTGGTTCTTTACAAACATTGTGTATTAGTTTGTTCTAGCAAGTCTATATGTGTATAACAATCAAAATGATCCTAAACCTTCCCCTTGTCCATAAGGCACGTCTCTTTTATCAACCCTTTTTCCCTTGTTCCCTACTGTCTTTGTCTTTTCTCTGTCTTCCTATCTGTCTTTGTCTCTGTCTTCCTCTCTTCCTTGTAACGGAGGAAACACCCATTTCCAAATTTCTAAACCTGCTTTTTCGTTCTCTCTTTTCACTTACCCTCACTTGTAACCTGCTTTTACTTCCTAATTGCTGCTGATATAACTATCAGACGCTGCATCCCTGGGATTCCCCTGTTTAAATATCCCCGTCATCCTGCTTCTAAACTCTTGTACTGATTACCTCATCCCAATGTTTAGTTTTCACTATCTTCAGGTAATCTGCCGGTCTCATAAAATGTATTCTTCTCCTGCATTACGCTGCTTTACACTCCTCCAGATTCTTTGCCAGTCAATAGCCCTTGTTATCTCTGACTATCTTTTATGACCCATATCCTCCCATGTCCCCCCACTTCTGCGTCAATTGCCCTAGTTAATGACACACAGTCTTTACTTGGGAGGGCATTGGACGTCACCATTTAACTTATTCCCTCACTTACGTCTACATGCAATACGAGGTTTCCTCATGATAATACAAATAAATAAGTTACTGATATAACGTTTACTATCACTTTACTTACTGCCCAATCTACTCCTATGTCCAAAAACATCAGTCGTCACTAATTTACCCATATTATCACTCCCCAGGCCTGTGCCTGTATTTGATTCTAAATTTAAAAACATTTCTGTCTTTTCGTCCTGTAATTTCATCTAGTCATGCATTAAGGTTACATAATAAGTCCAAGAAGATAATTTTCGTCAAGTCCAAAAATAAAACAAAACAAAACGTAGGTTTGTTCTGTGCACTCAAAAAACACGATACCGTAAAAACACAACTTTTGTATTCTATGTCGGGGACAGGAAGTGTCCTGTCTGTGATCACATTCCCCAAAATATTGGCCATCTATAAAAATTTGAATTCATCTTTATCTCTTATCAAGTTTAATACAATCTTTATAATTGATTGTTGTCAATCAAACAAAACCCTTAAATTTGTTAAAATACTAAAATTAAAACCAGCTGGGTTTAGTTCCTAATTAATTAATTCACCCAGAGCGTCCTCTGAGCTGCTTTCTCCTCATTCTCCTGTCTTGTTGACCCCCCTTATGTCCCCCTCTCTGCCACGTCATCTGAGCACACTGGAAGTCTCCCTCCAAAATCCTCTATGACTTTTCCTTTTACAGTTTGGGGTTATAATTCTGGCATTATGTGGTCTCGGTCGTCTGAGAGAAATGCTACTTGCTTTCCAGACGCGTCATATCCCAATCTTCTTGTGAAATTCCTTATTGATTTTCCTCCGGACATAAACGTGGTGTTTAATGATTCACCCGTGACTGCAAATTTTAGATCTCTCAGAATAACGCCTTATGACCCTTGTATGATTAATTGTGATTCACACTTGTTAGTTAATCACTTATTAATCCTCATTCACACATTCACACTTCTCTCTTACTTACTTCGCTCGTGCACAGCGCTTACATTCACTCATCTTTATGTCAGTAACAACTCTTACATAAGGCATACATTAACTTTCGTTCCTGTGAGGAACTAAACTTGTGAGTAATTAAACTCCTCTTTATATGAGAAACTTATCTCTTACATAAAGCCTGTATTTTTTTTAATGAATAAATATTAAACTCCTGTATTTTTTGACTGAGAAATATTAAACTCCTCTTTATGCGAGTAACTAAACTCCTGCATAAAGCCTATGCATAAAACGTTTCATGGCTAACTCTTTCACACACAAAGTTTTGTCTGACCTTCTTTGTCGCCTGTGTTCTCCTGCTGCTTCGAAACGACGTGCTCTCCTCGCGGAGAATGAGGTGCGATGGGAATGTCATGGAATCAGACTAACACCAGATGCTATTCCTTAACACATCGAGAACACAATTCAACCTAGAATATGAAACGACACAGAAATATCAGACATTTGTGTGGCTGCATGGGAGAAAACGCGGGGACTGATCACACAAGCTGTGGTACGCAGCCTGTGATCCTCCTGCGTCTCACTCCGTTTTTTCTCATGCTGGTTGGTTTTATTAGATATTCTGGAATAGGCGGGTCACATTTCTCATTGGTCAGCTTTACATCAAGGAACTTGTTTTTTACGAAAGCTGGTATTTTCCGTAGAGATAAAGCCTGGGGTAATGTTTACCCAAACTCCTCTGGGGTGTTACCCCCCCTAGGGTAAACATCATTTGGCCCATCTTTACAACCCCTTCACAAATGCAGTTTGTCACACCCTCGTTCTTCTCTTAGACTAATGATGCAGATTAAATATCACTATTATGCAGATAAAATACATGACAGAAATATAATCATATATTCACATTTTATCACACACATAGAGACACACAACACACTCCCATACACACACACACACAACACACATAGAGACACACAACACACTCCCATACACACACACACACAACACACATAGAGACACACAACACACTCCCATACACACACACACACAACACACATAGAGACACACAACACACTCCCATACACACACACACACAACACACATAGAGACACACAACACACTCCCATACACACACACACACAACACACACAGAGACACACACACACACTACACACAACACACTCACATACACACACACAACACACACACACTCTACACACAACACACACACACACAACACACACAGAGACACACACACACACTACACACAACACACACACACACTAACAATACAGCGCTCTCTCCGCTCAGTGCACTAATGATACAGCGCTCTCTCCGCTCAGTGTACTAACGATACAGCGCTCTCTCCGCTCAGTGCACTAACGATACAGCGCTCTCTCCGCTCAGTGCACTAACGATACAGCGCTCTCTCCGCTCAGTGCACTAACGATACAGCGCTCTCTCCGCTCAGTGCACTAACGATACAGCGCTCTCTCCGCTCAGTGCACTAATGATACAGCGCTCTCTCCGCTCAGTGCACTAATGATACAGCGCTCTCTCCGCTCAGTGCACTAATGATACAGCGCTCTCTCCGCTCAGTGCACTAATGATACAGCGCTCTCTCCGCTCAGTGCACTAATGATACAGCGCTCTCTCCGCTCAGTGCACTAATGATACAGCGCTCTCTCCGCTCAGTGCACTAACGATACAGCGCTCTCTCCGCTCAGTGCACTAATGATACAGCGCTCTCTCCGCTCAGTGTACTAACGATACAGCGCTCTCTCCGCTCAGTGTACTAACGATACAGCGCTCTCTCCGCTCAGTGCACTAATGATACAGCGCTCTCTCCGCTCAGTGCACTAATGATACAGCGCTCTCTCCGCTCAGTGTACTAACGATACAGCGCTCTCTCCGCTCAGTGCACTAACGATGCAGCGCTCTCTCCGCTCAGTGGGCTGCTGCGTTCTGGCCTTCTGCATCGGACTTCTCTTCGTGCAGAGATCTGGAAACTACTTCGTGGCGATGTTTGACGACTACTCTGCGACGCTGCCGCTGCTGATCGTGGTCATCCTGGAGAACGTGGCGGTCGCCTGGGTTTACGGCGTCGACAAGTGAGCGACAGACAAACAAACAAACAGCAGCGTTCTGAGCGTGTTCAGATCTCTGTGATAGACGTTTTGAACTGTCAAAACACAGATTTATCGACCGGTTTATGGTTCATATCTCGGTCGTTTCTGGGCCTTTCCACATGAAACAAAAACAGACACAAAGCTAAAAGTCTTCTCTTCACTCCAAGGCTGTTACCATAGCAATCAGACTGTAAACA
>NW_027316389.1:2464819-2652319 GCF_026437365.1 Eucyclogobius newberryi | reverse complement strand
TAGACCTGGTTTAGTCCTGGTTTAGTCCTGGTTTAGACCTGGTTTAGACCTGGTTTAGTCCTGGTTTAGTCCTGGTTTAGACCTGGTTTAGACCTGGTTTAGACCTGGTTTAGTCCTGGTTTAGTCCTGGTTTAGACCTGGTTTAGTCCTGGTTTAGTCCTGGTTTAGACCTGGTTTAGACCTGGTTTAGTCCTGGTTTAGTCCTGGTTTAGTCCTGGTTTAGACCTGGTTTAGTCCTGGTTTAGTCCTGGTTTAGACCTGGTTTAGACCTGGTTTAGTCCTGGTTTAGTCCTGGTTTAGTCCTGGTTTAGTCCTGGTTTAGTCCTGGTTTAGTCCTGGTTTAGTTTCACAGAAACGTCACATAAACAAATCTCAAAACTCTTTTATTACAAAATTCTTTTCACACTTTTATATTTTATAAAATCTTCAGATTCAAAATTCTAAATCACATTTTAAATTCCAAAAGTAAAAAAAAAGTGATAAACCAGCAGAAGATGTTTGTGGTGAGGTCACGTTTGACTTTATCCCTTTTTAAGAAGGTTCTGTAAAACAAACACAGGTCACATGATGAGTGCATTAGTCGGGGGGTAAATGCGTCTTTAAGTCGTTTGAAAAGAAACATTTATAATAAAATCAAAAAGTGACGTGTCGTCTTGACATTAAACAGGTTTATTCATCATCATCATAATATGAGCTGTTCATAAACACCTGAATTATATTCAATTATATCCAGAATAATCATGAGAAAGAAATAACCTGAGTGAACACCGCCCCCTTCAGGCCGCAGCGCGTCACACAGCGTGTATTCAAGAATAAAACTCTTTTATGTTTCTTACGTCTTCAAACATTTATGTGAAAAGCACTAAAATGGACCGAGCAGGTTCAAAAGACATAAACCAGAGCAAAACAAGCTCTAGATTTAATTATGAAACAAATCCTGCTGAACTTACAAACTTCTAAACGATTATGGACATGTTCTAGATGTTCTGGATGTTCTGGATGTTGTAGATGTTCTTGATGTTGTAGATGTTCTGGGTGTTCTAGATGTTCTGGCCAGAACATCTAGAACATCCAGAACATCCAGAACATCTACAACATCTACAACATCTACAAAATCTAGAACACCCAGATGTTCTTCTGGGTGTTCCAGAGGTTGTAGATGTTCTAGGTGTTCTAGATGTTCTGGGTGTTCTAGATGTTCTAGGTGTTCTGGATGTTCTGGATGTTGTAGATGTTCTGGGTGTTCTGGATGTTCTAGATGTTCTGTGTGTTCCAGATGTTGTAGATGTACTAGATTTTCTAGATGTTGTAGATGTTCTGGATGTTGTAGATCTTCTGGATGTTGTAGATGTTCTGGATGTTGTAGATGTTGTAGATGTACTAGATGTTCTGGATGTCCTAGATCTTCTGGATGTTCTAGATGTTCTTGGTGTTCTAGATGTTGTAGATGCACTAGATGTTCTGGATGTCCTAGATCTTCCGGATCTTCTGGATGTTCTAGATGTTCTTGGTGTTCTAGATGTTGTAGATGTACTAGATGTTCTGGATGTTCTGGATGTTCTAGATGTTCTGGATGTTGTAGATGTTGTAGATGTACTAGATGTTCTGGATGTTGTAGATGTTCTGAATGTTCAGGGTCTTCTAGATGTTCTGTATTTTCTAGATGTTGTAGATGTTCTGGGTGTTGTAGATGTTGTAGATCTTCTGGATGTTCTAGATGTTCTAGATGTTCTGGGTGTTCCCGATGTTGTAGATGTTCTAGTTGTTCTGGGTGTTGTAGATGTTGTAGATGTTCTGGATGTTCTAGATGTTCTAGACATTCTAGATGTTGCAGATGTTCTGGATGTTGTAGATGTTCAGGATGTTCTAGATGTTCTGGATGTTCTGGATGTTCAGGGTCTTCTAGATGTTCTGTATATTCTAGATGTTGTAGATGTTCTAGATGTTCCGGGTGTTGTAGATGTTGTAGTTGTTCTGGATGTTCTAGATGTTCTGGATGTTCTAGATGTTCTAGATGTTCTGGATGTTCTGGATGTTCAGGGTCTTCTAGATGTTCTGTATATTCTAGATGTTGTAGATGTTGTAGATGTTCTGGGTGTTGTAGATGTTGTAGATCTTCTGGATGTTCTAGATTTTCTGGGTGTTCCCGATGTTGTAGATGTTCTAGATTTTGCAGATGTTCTGGATGTTGTAGATGTTCAGGATGTACTAGATGTTCTGGATGTTGTAGATGTTCTGGATGTTCAGGGTCTTCTAGATGTTTGGTATATTCTAGATGTTGTAGATGTTGTAGATGTTCTGGATGTTGTAGATGTTCAGGATGTTCTAGATGTTCTGGATGTTGTAGATGTTCTGGATGTTCTGGATGTTCAGGGTCTTCTAGATGTTCTGTATATTCTAGATGTTGTAAATGTTCTAGATGTTCTGGGTGTTGTAGATGTTGTAGTTGTTCTGGATGTTCTAGATGTTCTGGGTGTTCTAGATGTTGTAGATGTTCAGGATGTTCTAGATGTTCTAGATGTTCTAGACGTTGTAGATGTTCTGGATGTTGTAGATGTTGTAGATGTTGTAGATGTTCTAGATGTTGTATATGTTCTAGATGTTCTAGATGTTGCAGATGTTCTGGATGTTCTGGATGTTGTAGATGTTGTAGATGTACTAGATGTTCTGGATGTTGTAGATGTTCTGGATGTTCAGGGTCTTCTAGATGTTCTGTATATTCTAGATATTCTAGATGTTCTAGATGTTGCAGATGTTCTGGATGTTGTAGATGTTCAGGATGTTCTAGATGTTCTGGATGTTCAGGGTCTTCTAGATGTTCTGTATATTATAGATGTTGTAGATGTTCTAGATGTTCTGGGTGTTGTAGATGTTGTAGATCTTCTGGATGTTCTAGATTTTCTGGGTGTTCCCGATGTTGTAGATGTTCTAGTTGTTCTGGGTGTTGTAGATGTTGTAGTTGTTCTGGATGTTCTAGATTTTCTGGGTGTTCCCGATGTTGTAGATGTTCTAGTTGTTCTGGGTGTTGTAGATGTTGTAGTTGTTCTGGATGTTCTAGATGTTCTGGGTGTTCTAGATGTTGTAGATGTTCAGGATGTTCTAGATATTCTAGATGTTGTAGATGTTCTGGATGTTCTAGATGTTCTAGACGTTGTAGATGTTCTGGATGTTGCAGATGTTCTGGATGTTGCAGATGTTCTGGATGTTGTAGATGTTCAGGATGTTCTAGATGTTCTAGATGTTCTGGATGTTCTAGATGTTCTAGATGGGTGGTGGACCTTTCACTGCAGAAGCTGCTCCCTCAGCCGGGCGGCCATCTTGTCTCTCTTCTCGCAGACGCGGCTCAGCTCTTGGACTTCTCTGGCCAAAGCGCCGCTCCAAACCGACAGAACCGACTCGTCCTCTATAAGGGGTCAGATATAAGGGGTCAGATATAAGGGGTCAGATATAAGGGGTCAGATAAAAGGGGTCAGATAAAAGGGGTCAGATAAAAGGGGTCAGATATACGGGGTGAGATATAAGGGGTGAGATATAAGGGGTCAGATATAAGGGGTCAGATATAAGGGGTCAGATATAAGGGGTCAGATAAAAGGGGTCAGATAAAAGGGGTCAGATATAAGGGGTCAGATAAAAGGGGTCAGATAAAAGGGGTCAGATATACGGGGTCAGATATACGGGGTCAGATATACGGGGTCAGATATAAGGGGTCAGATATAAGAGGTCAGATAAAAGGGGTCAGATAAAAGGGGTCAGATATAAGGGGTCAGATATACGGGGTCAGATATACGGGGTCAGATATAAGGGGTCAGATAAAAGGGGTCAGATAAAAGGGGTCAGATATAAGGGGTCAGATATAAGGGGTCAGATATAAGGGGTCAGATATAAGGGGTCAGATAAAAGGGGTCAGATAACAGGGGTCAGATATAAGGGGTCAGATAAAAGGGGTCAGATATAAGGGGTCAGATAAAAGGGGTCAGATATAAGGGGTCAGATAAAAGGGGTCAGATATACGGGGTCAGATATAAGGGGTCAGATATAAGGGGTCAGATATAAGGGGTCAGATATAAGAGGTCAGATAAAAGGGGTCAGATAAAAGGGGTCAGATATAAGGGGTCAGATATACGGGGTCAGATATACGGGGTCAGATATAAGGGGTCAGATATACGGGGTCAGATAGAAGGGGTCAGATATAAGGGGTCAGATATACGGGGTCAGATATACGGGGTCAGATATACGGGGTCAGATATAAGGGGTCAGATATAAGAGGTCAGATAAAAGGGGTCAGATAAAAGGGGTCAGATATAAGGGGTCAGATATACGGGGTCAGATATACGGGGTCAGATATAAGGGGTCAGATAAAAGGGGTCAGATAAAAGGGGTCAGATATAAGGGGTCAGATATAAGGGGTCAGATATAAGGGGTCAGATAAAAGGGGTCAGATAACAGGGGTCAGATATAAGGGGTCAGATAAAAGGGGTCAGATATAAGGGGTCAGATAAAAGGGGTCAGATATAAGGGGTCAGATAAAAGGGGTCAGATATACGGGGTCAGATATAAGGGGTCAGATATAAGGGGTCAGATATAAGGGGTCAGATAAAAGGGGTCAGATAAAAGGGGTCAGATAAAAGGGGTCAGATATAAGGGGTCAGATATAAGGGGTCAGATAAAAGGGGTCAGATAAAAGGGGTCAGATATAAGGGGTCAGATAAAAGGGGTCAGATAAAAGGGGTCAGATATACGGGGTCAGATATAAGGGGTCAGATAAAAGGGGTCAGATATACGGGGTCAGATATAAGGGGTCAGATATACGGGGTCAGATAAAAGGGTCTTACCAAACTGCGTCTTGTCCTGGCGGCGCTTGCGGCCCAGAACCAGGACCACGTTCTTCCAGTTCGGTGAATCTGAAATGTTCATCTTCTGTGAGTGTTTGATTCATTTAAACGACATTCGAGCGGTCAAACGGTCATCGACCAATCGCAACTGACCGATTATCGAGAGAAACGAACAACGTGATCTTTAGTTTGCGTCTCGCGTTTTACGGTCGATAAGTCCAACATACACCTGGGTCTCTTTTGCATTTCTGACCAAACACGATAAACTGGACATTCAGGATCGCTCACCGACAGCGCTCTGGACGAGGCAGCGCACGGACTGACCGCTCGGACCCAGGACCTGCAGAGGCTGGTGCTTGGCCAGCTCCACGAGGATCATGTGACCTCCTCTGGTCCCGATCCACAGCGAGAGCGAGGTCTGGACCAGGAGGGACTTGACCTGAGCCCAGGAGGGGGCGCTGTCCATGTGGTCACTGTGGTCACTGTGGTCAATGTGGTCAATGCCGCTAGAACCGCACTGCCTGAGGAAAAGGAGGAACACGTGAGATAAACGTCAGGGTTTTTAATCGTGCTAACTGTTAATCGTGCTAACAGTTAATCGTGCTAACTGTTAATCGTGCTAACTGTTAATCGTGCTAACAGTTAATCGTGCTAACTGTTAATCGTGCTAACTGTTAATCGTGCTAACAGTTAATTGTGCTAACAGTTAATCGTGCTAACAGTTAATCGTGCTAACTGCTAATCGTGCTAACAGTTAATCGTGCTAACTGCTAATCGTGCTAACTGTTAATCGTGCTAACTGTTAATCGGTGGCTCCAGGAGACACACCACGATCTCGTGTTCTGTCCAGAACTCTGTATCTGGGCCTAAGTCTGTATTTGGGCCTCAGACCTCTGTATTTGGGCCTCAGACCTCTGTATTTGGGCCTCAGACCTCTGTATTTGGGCCTCAGACCTCTGTATTTGGGCCTCAGACCTCTGTATTTGGGCCTCAGACCTCTGTATTTGGGCCTCAGACCTCTGTATCTGGGCCTCAGACCTCTGTATTTGGGCCTCAGACCTCTGTATTTGGGCCTCAGACCTCTGTATTTGGGCCTCAGACCTCTGTATCTGGGCCTCAGAACTCTGTATCTGGGCCTCAGAACTCTGTATCTGGGCCTCAGAACTCTGTATCTGGGCCTCAGAACTCTGTATCTGGGCCTCAGAACTCTGTATCTGGGCCTCAGACCTCTGTATCTGGGCCTCAGACCTCTGTATCTGGGCCTCAGACCTCTGTATCTGGGCCTCAGACCTCTGTATCTGGGCCTCAGAACTCTGTATCTGGGCCTCAGACCTCTGTATCTGGGCCTCAGACCTCTGTATCTGGGCCTCAGACCTCTGTATCTGGGCCTCAGACCTCCTGCCATGGACACATTAAATGGACTTTTGGAGCAGGCAAAGGTCAGAACGACACAAACTGTTATTATATTTGGACCTCTTTGACCACATGAGCTTTATGTGGTCTTGATTGATCTGAAGTCACTTCCTGTTCCTGTGACGTAAACGTTTGGCGAGTGTTGGTACCTGATGATCTGAGCACAGTCGATGAGGTCCACCTTCCTCTCCGAGCGCCGGTCCCAAATCTCCACTGAGCACGCTCCAACTTTAACCACGTACGTCAGTTTGTCCAGCGCCAAGAGCGAGATCCTGGACTCAGACCTGGACCTGGACCTGGACAAGATCATCACAGGACAATCAAGACCAAACCAGGTCCAACCCAGGTCCAAACCAGGTCCAAACCAGGCCAGTTGGTAAGGCCAGTTTATTTGTAGAGCACTATTCTTACACAAGGAAATTCAAAGTGTTTCACAACACTGGGGCCACTCTGCTGTGGGTGGGGCCAATCTGCTGTGGGTGGGGCCCCTCTGCTGTGGGTGGGGCCTCTCTGCTGTGGGTGGGGCCTCTCTGCTGTGGGTGGGGCCCCTCTGCTGTGGGAGGGGCCTCTCACATGCTGAGTAAGACTGAAGGTTTCAAGGACAGCATCAAGCTCTTTAGTGTTTCTGTCACAAACATGATCCACATGAACATTGAAATCACCTGTAATGACCAAACCATCAAAGTCTGTGCGACTGAAACGTCTCAGTAAAATCATCAATAAAACGTTGGCAGTGCTGGAGAAGCTTGTATAAAACAATGAAGAGAATGAGACTGTTTTAGCTCCATTTGAAAGGAGACAATGATGAAAACACCCCAAAAGAACAACCTGCGGGTCATTATTTCATCTCTACAGACAGCACAGACTCAACCCCCTTTTGTTTTCTCATGTTTCAGATTCAAACTTAAAGTTGGGTGGAGCAGATTCTATCAGAACTACATTGTGTTTTTGTCAAGCCATGTTTCAGTTAAAAACATAAAATAAAGATTATAAGAAGGGGGGATGGAAAGGGGGGAGGGTGAGGGTGAGGGGGGATTATGACGCGGTCTTTTAGACACTCCCCGTCAGTTTGGAGATTGGAGGAAAGGAGATAGTCTGTACTAAAGCTAAACACTGCGGGAATCAATCAAAAAACACTCTGGACATTTATGAAGCACAAATAACAATGTAAGAAGGTTAAAAGCTCTGAAAAGTCCATTTTGCATGTTATGGGACCTTTAAGAGTGATTTGTGGCATAAGGATCTGACATTAGCACAGTTAGCTTCAGAGTTGTTTCAGTGGGACTGGGCCTTATCTTTTCACATATGAATCACATTTCTCAGATTGGGCCTGACTCACATTTTGTTTTCCCATCTGTGTGACGTGACACAGACATAGCACTAGGGGGGGCTATTTTTACACAGGGCCCGGGTTGGTTTGATTTGTATCATGACAATAAGTCCTATAAGTGAGACCCAGTGCATCCTCTCTACTGGTACTGGACAGTTGTACTGGTCAGTTGTACTGGTCAGGTGTACTGGTCAGTTGTACTGGTCAGGTGGTACTGGTCAGTTGTACTGGTCAGTTGTACTGGTCAGGTGTACTGGTCAGGTGTACTGGTCAGTTGTACTGGTCAGTTGTACTGGTCAGGTGTACTGGTCAGGTGGTACTGGTCAGTTGTACTGGTCAGTTGTACTGGTCAGGTGGTACAGGTCAGTTGTACTGGTCAGGTGTACTGGTCAGGTGTACTGGTCAGGTGTACTGGTCAGGTGGTACTGGTCAGTTGTACTGGTCAGATGTACTGGTCAGGTGGTCCTGGGCAGGTGGTACTGGTCAGGTGTACTGGTCAGGTGGTACTGGTCAGTTGTACTGGTCAGTTGTACTGGTCAGGTGGTACAGGTCAGTTGTACTGGTCAGGTGTACTGGTCAGTTGTACTGGTCAGTTGTACTGGTCAGGTGGTCCTGGGCAGGTGGTACTGGTCAGTTGTACTGGTCAGGTGGTACTAGTCAGTTGTACTGGTCAGTTGTACTGGTCAGTTGTACTGGTCAGGTGTACTGGTCAGTTGTACTGGTCAGGTGGTAATAGTCAGTTGTACTGGTCAGTTGTACTGGTCAGGTTGTACTGGTCAGTTGTACTGGTCAGTTCTACTGGTCAGGTGGTACTGGTCAGTTGTACTGGTCAGGTGGTACTGGTCAGGTGTACTGGTCAATTGTACTGGTCAGTTGTACTGGTCTGGTCAGGTGTACTGGTCAGTTGTACTGGTCAGGTGTACTGGTCAGGTGTACTGGTCAGTTGTACTGGTCTGGTCAGGTGTACTGGTCAGTTGTACTGGTCAGTTGTACTGGTCAGGTGTACTGGTCAGTTGTACTGGTCAGGTGTACTGGTCAGTTGTACTGGTCTGGTCAGGTGTACTGGTCAGGTGTACTGGTCAGTTGTACTGGTCTGGTCAGGTGTACTGGTCAGTTGTACTGGTCAGTTGTACTGGTCAGGTGTACTGGTCAGTTGTACTGGTCTGGTCAGGTGTACTGGTCAGTTGTACTGGTCAGTTGTACTGGTCAGGTGTACTGGTCAGTTGTACTGGTCAGGTGTACTGGTCAGTTGTACTGGTCAGTTGTACTGGTCAGTTGTACTCACTGAGGCGTGGGGCTGTGTCTGGTGTCGATGCTTTTACACACGTCGTATTCGGCATTAAACGAGAGGATTTTGGAGCCGCAGGCGGCCCACAGCGTCCGAGCGTCCAGCGCGTGAGCCGACTGACCAAGGCACATCAGAGGAGTGTTTACAGAGCCCAAGCACAGGGTCTTGACCGGCTCGCCCATGTCCTCCTGAGACACACGAGAAGACAAAGAGCCAGAACTTTAAGAACACGTGAGGCAAGACTCGGCTCCTGACCTGGTTTAGACCTGGTTTAGACCTGGTTTAGACCTGGTTTAGACCTGGTTTAGACCTGGTTTAGACCTGGTTTAGTCCTGGTTTAGTCCTGGTTTAGACCTGGTTTAGACCTGGTTTAGTCCTGGTTTAGTCCTGGTTTAGACCTGGTTTAGTCCTGGTTTACTCCTGGTTTAGACCTGGTTTAGTCCTGGTTTAGTCCTGGTTTAGACCTAGTTTAGTCCTGGTTTAGTCCAGGTTTAGTCGTGGTTTAGTCCTGGTTTAATAATAATAATAATAATAACTTTTATTTATATAGCGCTTTTCAGTGACCCAAAGACGCTGAACATAATAAAAAAGGGGGGGGTATTTACAGACAGGGGGGGACAACACGTACAATACACATTAATATACAGATAAAATGAACAAGACAGAAGAAGTAGAGAGGAAAAGATGGGGATGTAACAGGGGGTAGAAGAGTAGGCAATGGGGTAGAGGAGGCTAGGGGTAGGGGAGGTCATAGGCTTGGGTGAAGAGGTATGTTTTGAGGCGGGATTTGAATGTTGTGAGTGAGGGAGAGTGGGACGGGGGGGAGGGAGTTCCAGAGTCGGGGTGCTGTTCGGGAGAATGCTCTGTCGCCAAAAGTTTTGAGTCGGGATGTTGGTGCAGTCAGGGTGAGAGAGGAGGAGGATCGGAGAGCTCGGGTGGGGCGGTGGGGGATGAGGAGGTCAGACAGGTAAGGGGGGGCAAGGTGGTGAAGAGCTTTGAAGGTGAGGAGGAGTATTTTAAAGTTTATGCGCTGCTTGATGGGGAGCCAATGGAGAGAGCGGAGAACGGGAGTGATGTGTTCACGGGACCGGGTGTGGGTGAGGAGGCGGGTGTGGGTGAGGAGGCGGGTGTGGGTGAGGAGGCGGGTGTGGGTGAGGAGGCGGGTGTGGGTGAGTAGGCGGGTGTGGGTGAGTAGGCGGGTGTGGGTGAGGAGGCGGGTGTGGGTGAGGAGGCGGGTGTGGGTGAGGAGGCGGGTGTGGGTGAGGAGGCGGGTGTGGGTGAGGAGGCGGGCAGCGGAGTTTTGGACCATTTGGAGTCTGTGGAGGGAATGGGAGAAGATGCCAGTGAGGAGGGAGTTGCAGTAGTCGAGGCGGGAGGAGATGAAGGCATGGATGAGGGATTCAGCAGCGGGGAGGGTGAGGCAGTGTCGGATTTTGGAGATGCGGCGGAGGTGGAAGTATGAGGTCTTGACGATGTGGCTGACATGGGGAGTGAAGGAGAGGGTGGGGTCCATGATGACACCGAGATTGCGTACCAGGGTAGAGGGGGTGATGGTCGAGGTGTCGATGCTGAGTGAAAAGGGACCAGTTTTATTGAGAGTGGATTTGGTGCCAATGAGGAGGAGCTCTGTTTTGTCACTGTTCAGTTTGAGGAAGTTGAGAGTGAGCCATGATTTTATTGTAGAGATGCAGGTTTGGATGTGGCTGAGGGGAGGGTTTTGGGTGGATTTGGTGGTGAGGTATATCTGGGTGTCGTCAGCGTAGCAGTGGAAGTCCAGGTTGAGTTGGCGGAGGATGTGACCAAGGGGGAAGATGTAGCAGATGAAGAGGAGGGGGCCGAGGACTGAGCCCTGGGGGACCCCCTGCGTTACTGGGGAGAGGGTGGATGAGTGACTGGAGAGGGAAATGAACTCTTGCCTGTTGGTGAGGTAGGATGTGGCCAGTCAAGTGCAGAGCCCTCAACACCCAGTTGGCGCAGCCTTTGTAGGAGGATGCAATGGTTTATAGTGTCAAAGGCTGCGCTGAGGTCTAGTAGTAACAGGATGTTGAGGGCCCCGGAGTCTGCAGAGGTGAGGAGATCGTTGAGTACTTTGACCAGGGCTGTTTCAGTGCTGTGAAGTGGGCGGAAGCCAGATTGGAAGGGTTCATAGAGGTTGTTTGACTGGAGGTGGGTGTGAAGTTGGGCGGCGACGATGCGTTCCAGCGTTTTTGAGAGGAACGGCAGGTTGGAGATGGGGCGGTAGTTGGAGAGGTTGGCGGAGTCTAGGGTGGGTTTTTTGAGGATGGGGGTGATGGAGGCCAGTTTGTAGATGGAAGGAACATGGCCGAGGGATAAAGACTGGTTGAAGAGGGTGGTGAGATGGGGGATGAGAGCAGGGAGGCAGGCCTTGGTTAGAGTCGTTGGTTTAGTCCTGGTTTAGTCCTGGTTTAAACCTGGTTTAGACCTGGTTTAGTCCTGGTTTAGTCCAGGTTTAGTCCAGGTTTAGACCTGGTTTAGTCCTGGTTTAGTCCTGGTTTAGTCCAGGTTTAGTCCTGGTTTAGTCCTGGTTTAGTCCAGGTTTAGTCCAGGTTTAGTCCAGGTTTAGACCTGGTTTAGTCCTGGTTTAGTCCAGGTTTAGTCCAGGTTTAGACCTGGTTTAGTCATGGTTTAGTCCTGGTTTAGTCCTGGTTTAGTCCTGGTTTAGTCCAGGTTTAGTCCAGGTTTAGTCCTGGTTTAGTCCAGGTTTAGACCTGGTTTAGTCCTGGTTTAGTCCCGACATGACACTTGTGCTTCACCTGTAGAGCAGAATCCTCAAACACAGTGAGAGTTCCGTCTGCTGTTCCCACCAGTAAGTAGCTCCGCCTCCTCCTGAAAAACACGTCATGTGACACTTTAGTGATGAGGTCAGAACACGAGCTGATTGGACCGGGACGTCCAGGGTGATTGGACCGGGACGTCCAGGGTGTGGTCAGAACACGAGCTGACTGGACCGGGACGTCCAGGGTGTGGTCAGAACACGAGCTGACTGGACAGGGACGTCCAGGGTGTGGTCAGAACACGAGCTGACTGGACCGGGACGTCCAGGGTGTGGTCAGAACACGAGCTGACTGGACCGGGACGTCCAGGGTGTGGTCAGAACACGAGCTGATTGGACCGGGACGTCCAGGGTGTGGTCAGAACACAAGCTGATTGGACCGGGACGTCCAGGGTGTGGTCAGAACACGAGCTGACTGGACCGGGACGTCCAGGGTGTGGTCAGAACACGAGCTGATTGGACCGGGACGTCCAGGGTGTGGTCAGAACACGAGCTGATTGGACCGGGACGTCCAGGGTGTGGTCAGAATGATGATGTCATGCTCTCACGTGTGTTGGTGCTGCAGGTGGAAGTAGAGCGAGGTGACGGCGTCGGACACGCTCTGCAGCTGATGTCTCTGGGTCCAGTCCTGAGGGTTCTGGACAAACAGAGACCCAGACTGTGTCCCTGCCACCAGCCAATCACAGCCCGGCTCCTGAGGACTCGGGACCAGGACCAGGCACAAGACGGGACTGGAGTCTATCACCTGCAGGACAGAGAGACGAGAGAGAGCTCAGAGGATCAGGGTCAGAACAATCGGACTGTACTGGCCCGTAACAGGTCAAAGGTCAGAGGAAACTCCTCCCTGTGGGCGGGGCTTACTCGCCCTGATACGATCTCACCTGAGTTTGGACACTGCCAGTTTCCAGATTCACTGCAGTGATCTGTCCCTGTCGCCGGGAGCTGCTGCCGCCTCCGAGCCAAACCAGAGGACCAGGACCGGGACCAGGACCAGGACCAGGACCAGGACCAGGACCAGGACCAGGACCAGGACCAGGACCAGGACCAGAGCCAGGACCAGAGCCAGGACCAGGACCAGGACCAGGACCAGAGCAAGGACCAGGACCAGGACCAGGACCAGGACCAGGACCAGGACCGGCGACGAGGACCACACACTCCTGGTTTGAAGGCAGCAGCCGCTGGTGCAGAAGACACAGAACGTCTCCACAGTTCAGACGATCAAACACCTGAAAGACAAACATGTGAGCACTGTCGCCTCACAGTGAGAGGGTCCCGGGTTCCACTCCCGGGGCCTCTCTGTGTCTGCTCCGGATCCAACACCAACAACCCAGAGGTCGAACCAGACCTGGGTGTGGCCCCTGGGTGTGGCCCCTGGGTGTGGCCCCTGGGTGTGGCCCCTGTGTGTGGCCCCTGTGTGTGGCCCCTGTGTGTGGCCCCTGGGTGTGGCCCCTGTGTGTCCGAACAGACCTGGGCAGAGGAGGGCCGGTCGTGGGGACTTTCTCTGAGACAGTCCTTCATCAGCGCCTGGAGCCGGGGCCATGGCCTCAGGCTGTAGTGCTTGACCGGGTCTGGAACCGGACGACACGCGGCATCAGAACAGACTTCACTCTAATCCCTTAGGGTCTTATTACAGTATCAAGGACGGGCTCCTGTGCACTGAAGGAGACACACGGGCCCCTGGTGGACACTTCAGGACACTTTTACCTGGCAGTTTCCCTCGCACGGCCATCTCGTCGAACTCGCTGGGGAACTTGACCCCGTCGCTGATGCGCTCGCCGCAGGTCAAGAGGTCGTAGAGCAGGAGCCCCAACGAGAACACGTCGGCCCTTTGGTCGTAGATGACGCCGCCTCGAGCCACTTCCGGAGCCCGGAACCCTGCGGAGCCAAGACACCGTGGTCACATGAGGTGTTCCTGTCTGCGGCGGGACAGGGCGGGGGACAGGGCGGGGGACAGGGCGGCGTGCTGGAGCGACCTGGCGTCCCCTCGGCGCTGCGCACGCCCTGGCTGCAGCAGTACTGAGAGATGCCGTAGTCTGTGATCTTAGCGATGGTCTCAGCGTCGCTCTTCAGGTTGAACAGAAGAACGTTGTGAGGCTTCAGGTCCCGGTAGATGATCATGGACGAGTGGAGGAACCTGCAGACACACAGAGCTGAGCTATGTGGGGCTAACGCTAACGGCTAACGCTAACGGCTAACAGCTAACGACTAATGCTAACAGCTAATGACTAACAGCTAACGACTAACAGCTAACGACTAACAGCTAACGACTAACGGCTAACGACTAACAGCTAACGACTAACGGCTAACAGCTAACGACTAACGGCTAACAGCTAACGACTAACAGCTAACGCAGGGGTGGGCAATAATTTTCCTCTGAGGGCCACATGCGGAGCCCGCGATCATCGTGTGAAAAAAAAATCTAAAAAATTCAATATCAAATAAAATATCACTTTTCAAATATAAAAATTTGAAAAAAATAGCCTATTGACTCTATTATTTAATTCATTTCACGTCATAATTATTAAGGACACAAGTGCAGACAGATGCCTGAAGGCAAAAAAATATATATATATATATATATTTTTAAAATATTACTTGGCATGTTTCGGGGGCCGGATTGTAAAGACAAACGGGCCACATGTGGCCCGCGGGCCGTAGGTTGCCCACCCCTGGGCTAACGCTGCCCTCGCCATCGCACATGTGCAGTGAGTCATTCAGGGCTTTCAGCTCCGCCCACAAGTACCACAAGTACCACACGTACCACATGTACTGCATGTACCACAAGTACCACAAGTACCACACGTACCACATGTACTGCATGTACCACAAGTACCACATGTACTGCATGTACCACAAGTACCACATGTACCACACGTACCACAAGTACCACAAGTACCACATGTACTGCATGTACCACAAGTACCACATGCACCACAAGTACCACACTTACCACATGTACTGCATGTACCACAAGTACCACATGCACCACAAGTACCACACTTACCACATGTACTGCATGTACCACATGCACCACAAGTACCACACTTACCACATGTACCACATGCACCACAAGTACCACACTTACCACATGTACTGCATGTACCACAAGTACTACAAGTACCACATGTACTGCATGTACCACAAGTACCACATGCACCACAAGTACCACACTTACCACATGTACTGCATGTACCACATGCACCACAAGTACCACACTTACCACATGTACTGCATGTACCACAAGTACCACATGTACTGCATGTACCACAAGTACCACATGTACCACACGTACCACACGTACCACAAGTACCACATGTACCACAAGTACCACACGTACCACATGTACTGCATGTACCACAAGTACCACAAGTACCACATGTACTGCATGTACCACAAGTACCACATGTACCACACGTACCACACGTACCACAAGTACCACATGTACCACAAGTACCACAAGTACCACACTTACCACATGTACTGCATGTACCACAAGTACCACATGTACTGCATGTACCACAAGTACCACATGTACCACACGTACCACAAGTACCACATGTACCACACGTACCACATGTACCACAAGTACCACACTTACCACATGTACTGCATGTACCACAAGTACCACATGTACCACACGTACCACACGTACCACAAGTACCACATGTACCACATGTACCACAAGTACCACACGTACCACATGTACCACAAGTACCACATGTAATAATAATAATAATAATATCTTTTATTTATATAGCGCTTTTCAGTGACCCAAAGACGCTGAACATAATAAAAAAGGGGGGGGTATTTACAGACAGGGGGGGACAACACGTACAATACACATTAATATACAGATAAAATGAACAAGACAGAAGAAGTAGAGAGGAAAAGATGGGGATGTAACAGGGGGTAGAAGAGTAGGCAATGGGGTAGAGGAGGCTAGGGGTAGGGGAGGTCATAGGCTTGGGTGAAGAGGTATGTTTTGAGGCGGGATTTGAATGTTGTGAGTGAGGGAGAGTGGGACGGGGGGGAGGGAGTTCCAGAGTCGGGGTGCTGTTCGGGAGAATGCTCTGTCGCCAAAAGTTTTGAGTCGGGATGTTGGTGCAGTCAGGGTGAGAGAGGAGGAGGATCGGAGAGCTCGGGTGGGGCGGTGGGGGATGAGGAGGTCAGACAGGTAAGGGGGGGGCAAGGTGGTGAAGAGCTTTGAAGGTGAGGAGGAGTATTTTAAAGTTGATGCGCTGCTTGATGGGGAGCCAATGGAGAGAGCGGAGAACGGGAGTGATGTGTTCACGGGACCGGGTGTGGGTGAGGAGGCGGGTGTGGGTGAGGAGGCGGGTGTGGGTGAGTAGGCGGGTGTGGGTGAGGAGGCGGGTGTGGGTGAGGAGGCGGGTGTGGGTGAGGAGGCGGGTGTGGGTGAGGAGGCGGGTGTGGGTGAGTAGGCGGGTGTGGGTGAGTAGGCGGGTGTGGGTGAGGAGGCGGGTGTGGGTGAGGAGGCGGGTGTGGGTGAGTAGGCGGGTGTGGGTGAGGAGGCGGGTGTGGGTGAGGAGGCGGGTGTGGGTGAGGAGGCGGGCAGCGGAGTTTTGGACCATTTGGAGTCTGTGGAGGGAATGGGAGGAGATGCCAGTGAGGAGGGAGTTGCAGTAGTCGAGGCGGGAGGAGATGAAGGCATGGATGAGGGATTCAGCAGCGGGGAGGGTGAGGCAGTGTCGGATTTTGGCGATGCGGCGGAGGTGGAAGTATGAGGTCTTGACGATGTGGCTGACATGGGGAGTGAAGGAGAGGGTGGGGTCCATGATGACACCGAGATTGCGTACCAGGGTAGAGGGGGTGATGGTCGAGGTGTCGATGCTGAGTGAAAAGGGACCAGTTTTATTGAGAGTGGATTTGGTGCCAATGAGGAGGAGCTCTGTTTTGTCACTGTTCAGTTTGAGGAAGTTGAGAGTGAGCCATGATTTTATTGTAGAGATGCAGGTTTGGATGTGGCTGAGGGGAGGGTTTTGGGTGGATTTGGTGGTGAGGTATATCTGGGTGTCGTCAGCGTAGCAGTGGAAGTCCAGGTTGAGTTGGCGGAGGATGTGACCAAGGGGGAAGATGTAGCAGATGAAGAGGAGGGGGCCGAGGACTGAGCCCTGGGGGACCCCCTGCGTTACTGGGGAGAGGGTGGATGAGTGACCGGAGAGGGAAATCAACTCTTGCCTGTTGGTGAGGTAGGATGTGGCCAGTCAAGTGCAGAGCCCTCAACACCCAGTTGGCGCAGCGTACCACATGTACCACACGTACCACAAGTACCACACGTACCACACGTACCGCATGTACTGCATGTACAAGTACCACATGTACCGCATGTACTGCATGTACAAGTACCACATGTACCACATGTACCGCATGTACCACACGTACCACACGTACCACACGTACCGC
Organism: Eucyclogobius newberryi; assembly: GCF_026437365.1. Classification (NCBI taxonomy): domain Eukaryota; kingdom Metazoa; phylum Chordata; class Actinopteri; order Gobiiformes; family Gobiidae; genus Eucyclogobius; species Eucyclogobius newberryi. The sequence continues at coordinate 2,635,241 of NW_027316389.1, read as the reverse complement.
ATGTACCGCACGTACCACACGTACCACAAGTACCACATGTACCACAAGTACCACATGTACCACATGTACCGCACGTACCACACGTACCACACGTACTGCATGTACCACAAGTACTACCTGTACCACCTGTACCACACGTACCACAAGTACCACACGTACCACATGTACTGCATGTACCACATGTACCACATGTACCGCACGTACCACACGTACCACACGTACTGCATATACCACAAGTACTACCTGTACCACCTGTACCACACGTACCACAAGTACCACACGTACCACATGTACTGCATGTACCACAAGTACCACATGTACCACATGTACCACACGTACCACACGTACCACAAGTACCGCATGTACCGCATGTACTGCATGTACAAGTACCACATGTACCGCATGTACCGCATGTACCGCATGTACCACACGTACCACACGTACCACACGTACCACAAGTACCACATGTACCGCATGTACTGCATGTACAAGTACCACATGTACCACATGTACCGCATGTACCACAAGTACCACACGTACCACATGTACCACATGTACCACATGTACCACACGTACCACACGTACCACACGTACCACACGTACCACAAGTACCACATGTACCGCATGTACCGCATGTACAAGTACCACATGTACCACATGTACCGCATGTACCACATGTACCACACGTACTGCATGTACCACAAGTACCACCTGTACCACACGTACCACAAGTACCGCATGTACAAGTACCACATGTACCGCACGTACCGCACGTACCGCACGTACCGCACGTACCGCACGTACCGCACGTACCACACGTACCACACGTACCACAAGTACCACATGTACCGCATGTACCGCATGTACAAGTACCACATGTACCGCATGTACCGCATGTACCGCATGTACCACATGTACCACATGTACCACACGTACCACACGTACCACATGTACCACATGTACCACACACCTGAGTCCGTCGGTGACCTGCAGAGCGATGCGGTGCTGCAGTTTGCGGCTCAGACTGGACTCGTGCTCGAGCAGAGCGTCCAGAGAGCCGCGCAGGGCCAGCTCCATGACCAGGACCTGAGGGCAGAAGCCGGCCCCCAGCAGAGCGACCAGACTGGGGTGTCGCAGCCGCCCCAGCACCGCCAACTCCTGCAGGAGAGAGACATGTCGGCTCTGGACTCTGAGCGGTCCAGAGCCGAGCAGGAGCTGGACTCTGAGCGGTCACCTGTCTGAGGGGTCACCTGTCTGAGGGGTCACCTGTCTGAGGGGTCACCTGTCTGAGGGGTCACCTGTCTGAGCGGTCACCTGTCTGAGGAGTCACCTGTCTGAGGGGTCACCTGTCTGAGGGGTCACCTGTCTGAGGGGTCACCTGTCTGAGCGGTCACCTGTCTAAGGGGTCACCTGTCTGAGGGGTCACCTGTCTGAGCGGTCACCTGTCTGAGCGGTCACCTGTCTGAGGGGTCACCTGTCTGAGGGGTCACCTGTCTGAGGGGTCACCTGTCTGAGCGGTCACCTGTCTGAGCGGTCACCTGTCTGAGGGGTCACCTGTCTGAGCGGTCACCTGTCTGAGCGGTCACCTGTCTGAGGAGTCTGTAGACGTACAACTCGGACGCGTGCTTGTTAAAGATCTTCACTGCGACTTCTTCGTTCTTGTACGTTCCTCTGTAAACGGTGCCAAAGCCTCCGTCGCCTGAGCATAAAGAGGAGGAGGTCAGAGGGTCAGAGAGTCAAAGGGTCAGAGGGTCAGAGGGTCAGAGAGTCAGAGGGTCAGAGAGTCAGAGGGTCAGAGTCAGAGAGTCAGAGAGTCAGAGAGAGTCAGAGGGTCAGAGAGAGTCAGAGGGTCAGAGGGTCAGAGAGAGTCAGAGGGCAGAGAGAGTCAGGGTCAGAGGGTCAGAGGGTCAGAGAGAGTCAGGGTCAGAGGGTCAGAGAGTGAAGAGGGTCAGATAGTCAGAGAGTCAGAGAGGTCAGAGGGTCAGAGAGAGTCAGAGGGTCAGAGAGAGTCAGGGTCAGAGGGTCAGAGAGTGAAGAGGGTCAGATAGAGTCAGAGAGGTCAGAGGGTCAGAGGCTCAGAGCGAGTCAGAGGGTCAGAGAGGTCAGAGGGTCAGAGAGGTCAGAGGGTCAGAGAGGTCAGAGGGTCAGAGAGAGTCAGGGTCAGAGAGTCTGAGAGGTCAGATGGTCAGAGAGTCAGAGAGTCTGAGAGGTCAGAGGGTCAGATAGGGTCAGAGAGTCAGAGAGGTCAGAGGGTCAGAGGAGCTCTTCTTTCAGGACCTTCTTACCCAAACGGTTCTCCACAGACAGATCCACCTCCAGCTCGTCACTGTCCAGTATCGTGGCTGCTGATTGGTCGCTCAGAACCAGGTCGGGAGCGATTTGAGACAGAGGCAAAGTGCAGCGCGGGTCGTCCGGGTCGACCAGCAGGAAGTCTGAAGGTCAGAGACATTTAGGACTTGTTCTGAGTCCAGAAGAAGGAAAACAAAGGACTAGGACAGACTTAAACCAGAGAGACAACTCCAGCTCTAAACGATCTAAGTTTGAATCTTCTGTAAGATCTTTGACACTTAATATGTTTTTGTGTCTCGACGATTGTCTAATGTTGACTTTATTTTATGTATTTGTACCTGTCGTACGTATAAATGATAGTTTTACACCGATCGAGCAGGTATTTGTGGAGAAAACGCTGAAAAATGTGTAGAAAATGACAGGAAGTGACATCACAGCAGGGACACTCATACAGGAAGTGTCACACAGGAAGTGACATCACAGCAGGGACACTCATACAGGAAGTGTCATACAGGAAGTGACATCACACCAGGGACACTCATACAGGAAGTGACATCACACCAGGGACACTCATACAGGAAGTGTCATACAGGAAGTGACATCACACCAGGGACGCTCTTACAGTCAAGGTAACTGGAGACATCCTGATTCTGGGTCGAATCACATTGTATCATTTGCTTTATCAAGATGTTTTGCTCAGTCGGAGGTCCAGGTCTGCCCGGGGTTTGGGTCCAGTTTAACGGCGGCGCAGCGGTCAGTGTTCAGCGGTCAGTGTTCAGTGGTCAGCGGTCAGTGACTCGTACCGTGGTCGAAGCAGGCGAACAGCTCCTCCAGCAGGACCTTCTTGAGCTCCTGTCCGTCCTGGAAGCTGCACAGCGCCCATTTCTTGACGAGCGCCTCGCCGCTGCCGTGCATGTCCGTGTTCAACAAACCAGGAAACCACTCCTCCAACAGGGAGTCCACATGGTCCACCACCTGCCCGAGCAGCACGCGGCCTGCAGGGGGCAGCACAGGGCGGAGGGTCACTCACATGTGCAGCGCCTCCACAAACAAACTTGTGTTTGTCATGTGTTATAACTGTTTTATTACACTTTACTTTAGATTTAAAGGACACATATTAGAGTCCAGACTGAAGCCTCTTCTACAATGGCCCCCTCCTGGACAGATGTCTCACTGTTTGTTTGGTGTTAGCGCTCCGTCTGCGTCACATTTACCTTTGTGCGAGGATGGAACGGTGATCCTGACGTAGCTGGAGCTGCTGTTCTCCAACGACGAGGCCTCCACCAGGGCGTAGGCCTCAGGGGACCAGCTCAGGTACACGCCCCGCCTCCAGTAGATCCGGTTAGGTCGAGACCCTTTCTCTACCACACATTACAGAAGACGAAGACGAAGACGAAGAAGAAGACGAAGAAGAAGAAGACGAAGAAGAAGAAGACGAAGAAGAAGAAGACGAAGAAGAAGAAGACGAAGAAGAAGAAGAAGAAGAAGAAGAAGAAGAAGAAGAAGAAGAAGAAGAAGAAGAAGAAGAAGAAGAAGAAGAAGAAGAAGAAGAAGAAGAAGAAGAAGAAGAAGAAGAAGAAGAAGAAGAAGAAGAAGAAGAAGAAGAAGAAGAAGAAGAAGAAGAAGAAGAAGAAGAAGAAGAAGAAGAAGAAGAAGAAGAAGAAGAAGAAGAAGAAGAAGAAGAAGAAGAAGAAGAAGAAGAAGAAGAAGAAGAAGAAGAAGAAGAAGAAGAAGAAGAAGAAGAAGAAGAAGAAGAAGAAGAAGAAGAAGAAGAAGAAGAAGAAGAAGAAGAAGAAGAAGAAGAAGAAGAAGAAGAAGAAGAAGAAGAAGAAGAAGAAGAAGAAGAAGAAGAAGAAGAAGAAGAAGAAGAAGAAGAAGAAGAAGAAGAAGAAGAAGAAGAAGAAGAAGAAGAAGAAACGATTCAGCCTCATCTTCATCTCACCACGGCAACAGTGAAGGACAGATACATGCAGATTAAAGACGGTCTGGACCTCGTCTAGACCTAACCAGGACCTCGTCTGGGTCTCATCTGGACCTCATAAGATCTGATCCCTTCGCTCGGACCTGCTCCTCCTTCATAAACCTGGTGGGCTCCTGCTCCTCCTTCATAAACCTGGTGGGCTCCTGCTCCTCCTTCATAAACCTGGTGGGCTCCTGCTCCTCCTTCGTACCTCGTCCGTGGAGCAGCAGAGAGGAGACCTCGAGGAGGCGCGTGATGAGCCTGGACCAGAAGTCCATGGGGAAATAGGGCATCTCGTACAGACGGACGATGACCTCAGAGTTCTCGCTGTGGAGAAGGTCGATCACAGGACGATGTTTGGACAGACTGAGGAGACAAAGGAGGTGAAGATGAGTGAGGAGGAGCAGCTGTCACTCCCGTGGGGTCTGTGTCTGCAGCAGAAGTTCACCTGCTCGGCACCAGGAGCTGCTCGTCTCCAAAAGGCAGCGCGATCTGAAACTTCTCCAGGAGTTTGAAGAACTGTGTCGCGTGAGACTTTGGGAAACATTTGGTGTCAAAGAGGAGCTTCTCCACCGTGTGGCGCTGCAGCACGCCTTTAGGACGCTCTGGAGGGACACTGGTCTTCAGAGACAGCTTCTGAGGGACACATCACGAGTCAGAGACAGCTTCTGAGGGACATATCACGAGTCAGATCATTTACACAGAGACAAACTGAAGGTGTCAAACCTGAGACAAGATGTTACAGATCCACTGAGGCTCGATGAAGAAGAGGTCCTGAAGCTGCAGCGCCGGGTCCTCGAAGTGCAGCAGGACACCTGCAGCAAGAACCAGGACTGAAGCAGCAAGAACCAGGACTGAAGCAGGACTAAACCAGGACTGAAGCAGCAAGAACCAGGACTGAAGCAGCAAGAACCAGGACTGAAGCAGCAAGAACCAGGACTGAAGCAGGACTGAACCAGGACTGAAGCAGCAAGAACCAGGACTGAAGCAGCAAGAACCAGGACTGAAGCAGCAAGAACCAGGACTGAAGCAGCAAGAACCAGGACTGAAGCAGGACTGAACCAGGACTGAACCAGCAAGAACCAGGACTGAAGCAGCAAGAACCAGGACTGAAGCAGCAAGAACCAGGACTGAAGCAGGACTAAACCAGGACTGAAGCAGCAAGAACCAGGACTGAAGCAGGACTGAACCAGGACTGAAGCAGGACTGAAGCAGGACTGAACCAGGACTGAAGCAGCAAGAACCAGGACTGAAGCAGCAAGAACCAGGACTGAAGCAGCAAGAACCAGGACTGAAGCAGGACTGAACCAGGACTGAAGCAGCAAGAACCAGGACTGAAGCAGCAAGAACCAGGACTGAAGCAGCAAGAACCAGGACTGAAGCAGGACTGAAGCAGGACTGAAGCAGGACTAAACCAGGACTAAACCAGGACTAAACCAGGTCTAAACCAGGACTAAACCAGGACTAAACCAGGACTAAACCAGGACTAAACCAGGACTAAACCAGGACTAAACCAGGACTAAACCAGGACTAAACCAGGACTAAACCAGGACTAAACCAGGACTAAACCAAGACTAAAGCAGGCCCTGGACTGACCTGCTTCAGAGAGGAAGTGGACGGCGTGCTGGAGCTCGCTCTCGTCCAGCTGCAGTTGAGCCTCTTGGATGAACTGGAGCAGGTCTCTGCGGTGGAGGACGGGGAACTCGGGACAGACTCTGGTCCTCTCCAGAAGAACCCGGGTCTGAAGCTCCACGTAAGAGTCTGGGACCAGCTGACCCAGGACCGGCTGGCCCTGCATCTGAGGCACCAGGAAAGAACCGTTTCAGAAACAATAGTATTTATTTATCAGACTTTTCATTCTTTGTTTGTTCTGTCTCTTTGTCTCTTTTATTCCTGCTCTTTTCTCCTGCGGCACTTTCAGGACATGGTTTCCTCCTCTATAACGAGATTATGGCATAAAACATCTGAAGAGTCCTTTTATAGACATTCCACTTGGACAGTTTAATGTATTTATAAGTTGCTTCAGCTGTGAAAAGGGTTCCCTGGTTTCATGAGTTTGTGACAACAGGTTGCCCATGACAACGAGAGCTTCTGGAACGACGAAAGAACAATAAAAACACTAAAGAGTCTCAAGAGCAGCTTTATATTTAACATGTCCTGAGTCCTGAGACTCTGTACTCTATATGGAGATGTTTTACTCACGTGTGTAACTCTACACACACATATATATCTATATATAGATATATATATATATATATATAGATATATAGATATATATAGATATCTATATATATAGATATATACACGTGTATTACTCTATATATATACACGTGTATTACTCTATATATATACACGTGTATTACTCTATATATATACACGTGTATTACTCTAAATATATACACGTGTATTACTCTATATACATATATATAGGTGCAGTACCTTGAAGTGCGTGGCCTCGTGCACGATGGCCTTCCTCAGCCGGCTCAGAGCGTCTGAGGCGTCGCTCACAGACACAGTGTGATGGTCTCTGATAGACGGGAACGCCTGATGGTTCAGGAGCTCCTCACGGATCCTGACCAGACTGGACTGGACCTGCTCCTCAGAGCTCAGGTCAAAGTGAGTCCCGACCAGGACCACAGGAGACAGAGGGGCCAACGCCTGAGGTCAGACGAGCAGAAGGTCAGACGAGCAGAAGGTCAGAGGTCAGACGAGCAGAAGGTCAGACGAGCAGAAGGTCAGACGAGCAGAAGGTCAGAGGTCAGACGAGCAGATGGTCAGACGAGCAGAAGGTCAGACGAGCAGAAGGTCAGAGGTCAGACAAGCAGAAGGTCAGACGAGCAGAAGGTCAGACGAGCAGAAGGTCAGAGGTCAGACGAGCAGAAGGTCAGACGAGCAGAAGGTCAGACGAGCAGAAGGTCAGAGGTCAGACGAGCAGAAGGTCAGACGAGCAGAAGGTCAGACGAGCAGAAGGTCAGAGGTCAGACGAGCAGATGGTCAGACGAGCAGAAGGTCAGACGAGCAGAAGGTCAGAGGTCAGACAAGCAGAAGGTCAGACGAGCAGAAGGTCAGACGAGCAGAAGGTCAGACGAGCAGAAGGTCAGAGGTCAGACAAGCAGAAGGTCAGACGAGCAGAAGGTCAGAGGTCAGACGAGCAGAAGGTCAGACGAGCAGAAGGTCAGAGGTCAGACGAGCAGAAGGTCAGAGGTCAGACGAGCAGAAGGTCAGACGAGCAGAAGGTCAGACGAGCAGAAGGTCAGAGGTCAGACGAGCAGAAGGTCAGACGAGCAGAAGGTCAGAGGTCAGACGAGCAGAAGGTCAGACGAGCAGAAGGTCAGAGGTCAGATGAGCAGAAGGTCAGACGAGCAGAAGGTCAGAGGTCAGACGAGCAGAAGGTCAGAGGTCAGACGAGCAGAAGGTCAGACGAGCAGAAGGTCAGACGAGCAGAAGGTCAGAGGTCAGACGAGCAGAAGGTCAGAGGTCAGACGAGCAGAAGGTCAGACGAGCAGAAGGTCAGACGAGCAGAAGGTCAGACGAGCAGAAGGTCAGAGGTCAGACGAGCAGAAGGTCAGACGAGCAGAAGGTCAGAGGTCACGCTGAGGGTGTGGTTTCACGCTGAGGGTGTGGTTTGTACACGCTGAGGGTGTGGTTTGTACACGCTGAGGGTGTGGTTTCACGCTGAGGGTGTGGTTTGTACACGTTGAGGGTGTGGTTTGTACACGCTGAGGGTGTGGTTTGTACACGCTGAGGGTGTGGTTTCACGCTGAGGGTGTGGTTTGTACCTTGATGTTAAAGAGCCAGGGTTTGAGGGCGTCGACCTGAGCAGGGCCTTTGCTGAGGTCGTACACCACCAGGTACAAGGCTCTGGAGGTCATGAGGTGAGGATGAGCTCCACTGAACTCTTCTCCACCTGGAAACACCACACGGAACCTGAACCACACAGACCGGAACCAGAACCACGATCTAACCCTGAACCTAGAACTGGGCCTACAGCAGAAACTGAACCACACAGACCGGAACCAGAACCACGATCTAACCCTGAACCTGCCGGAACCAGTACCACGATCTAACCCTGAACCTAGAACTGGGCCTACAGCAGAACCTCAAAACCACAACTTCTCAATTTACTTTGGACAGATGATACTTTCAAAGCTTTAGGTTGGATTAAAGATGTCCCAGAATGCTTCACTCTCTGACAGATGAAGGGGAGGAGCTTCTGTCCTAATGTGTAGGACCTGAAGTCTCCTCTAGAGGACGCTCAGGGAGTGAAACCTCCTGTGCACTCCACTCATGATCACGTGACAGAAGATTCACTACTTTTTCCCCAACGACAAAGAAAAAGTCGAACGTGTCATTGAGCGAATAAAACCTGAAGAACTTCAAATGTTTTTAGACTTCACGGTCACGTTTAAAAAGGTCGAGTAGCATTCATTTTGGAGAAGCACTTAATTATAACTTACGACACAAAAGAATGTAAACCATCTGTAAAGTGTTGTTCTGTTGCATCTCTGTAAAATCAACTCTACATTTGTGAAGATATTAAAGGTCCCATAACATGCAAAATGGACTTTTCAGAGCTTTTAACCTTCTTACATTGTTATTTGTGCTTCATAAATGTCCAGAGTGTTTTTTGATTGATTCCCGCAGTGTTTAGCTTTAGTACAGACTATCTCCTTTCCTCCAATCTCCAAACTGACGGGGAGTGTCTAAAAGACCGCGTCATAATCCCCCTTCACCCTCACTCATTCGCGCGGCAGGAGCAGACAGCTGCGGGACTACGTCATGGGTGGGCGGGGCACACACGCGCTCTCTGAGACTACGTCATGGGTGGGCGGGGCACACACGCGCTCTCTGAGACTACGTCATGGGTGGGCGGGGCACACACGCGCTCTCTGAGACTACGTCACGGGTGGGCGGGGCACACGCGCTCTCTGAGACTACGTCACGGGTGGGCGGGGCACACACACGCTCTGAGACTACGTCACGGGTGGGCGGGGCACACACGCGCTCTCTGAGACTACGTCACGGGTGGGCGGGGCACACACACGCTCTGAGACTACGTCACGGGTGGGCGGGGCACACACGCGCTCTCTGAGACTACGTCACGGGTGGGCGGGGCACACACGCGCTCTCTGAGACTACGTCACGGGTGGGCGGGGCACACACACGCTCTGAGACTACGTCACGGGTGGGCGGGGCACACACGCGCTCTCTGAGACTACGTCACGGGTGGGCGGGGGAGCCAGATGGCTCTTCACAAGGGTGGGGGCGAATATCAAACCAAGCCGTCTGCATTTCCGGGTTGGTGAAGGGTCCAAGGTCTGGGTGATAATTCTGAACTATTATGTTAAGTGTGTTGCACAACACTTATTATTATCAATGATACACTTAGGATAGACTACGAAACGTGACAAAAAGCATGTTACGGCACCTTTAAGCTTTTATCTTTGTCCTACAGCATATTCAAATAGTTTTTCGTTTTGACTTTTAAAGGTTGTTTTTTTATAATTTTTTTATGTTTTATGTTGCGCTTAAAGACAAGTTCCTGTTTGGGAATTCTGTTCATTCATAGAACCGCAGTTACATTGTTAACCTTCTCTGACCTGAAAAGTCCCAGACGTTGAGGACCATCTTCCTGTCTCGTTCACGGATGGTCCAATCACAGACCTGGATGCTAGCGTTTGGTTTGGCCGTGACCTGTGACCTCTTGGCCTTGGTGAGCTGCTGGATCAGACTCGTTTTACCGGCGCCCGAGTTTCCCACGACGATCAGCTTCATCCGGTGGTACGGCATCGCCTTCTTCAGACGCTGCTGCAGGAACCTGGAGGACACGGGACATGATGATGTCTCTGGTCCTGTACCTGATGATGTCTCTGGTCCTGTACCTGATGATGTCTCTGGTCCTGTACCTGATGATGTCTCTGGTCCTGTACCTGATGATGTCTCTGGTCCTGTACCTGATGATGTCTCTGGTCCTGTACCTGATGATGTCTCTGGTCCTGTACCTGATGATGTCTCTGGTCCTGTACCTGATGATGTCTCTGGTCCTGTACCTGATGATGTCTCTGGTCCTGTACCTGATGATGTCTCTGGTCCTGTACCTGATGATGTCTCTGGTCCTGTACCTGATGATGTCTCTGGTCTTGTACCTGATGATGTCTCTGGTCCTGTACCTGATGATGTCTCTGGTCCTGTACCTGATGATGTCTCTGGTCCTGTACCTGATGATGTCTCTGGTCTTGTACCTGATGATGTCTCTGGTCCTGTACCTGATGATGTCTCTGGTCCTGTACCTGATGATGTCTCTGGTCCTGTACCTGATGATGTCTCTGGTCCTGTACCTGATGATGTCTCTGGTCCTGTACCTGATGATGTCTCTGGTCTTGTACCTGATGATGTCTCTGGTCTTGTACCTGATGATGTCTCTGGTCCTGTACCTGATGATGTCTCTGGTCCTGTACCTGATGATGTCTCTGGTCCTGTACCTGATGATGTCTCTGGTCCTGTACCTGATGATGTCTCTGGTCTTGTACCTGATGATGTCTCTGGTCCTGTACCTGATGATGTCTCTGGTCCTGTACCTGATGATGTCTCTGGTCTTGTACCTGATGATGTCTCTGGTCCTGTACCTGATGATGTCTCTGGTCTTGTACCTGATGATGTCTCTGGTCCTGTACCTGATGATGTCTCTGGTCCTGTACCTGATGATGTCTCTGGTCCTGTACCTGATGATGTCTCTGGTCCTGTACCTGATGATGTCTCTGGTCCTGTACCTGATGATGTCTCTGGTCCTGTACCTGATGATGTCTCTGGTCTTGTACCTGATGATGTCTCTGGTCCTGTACCTGATGATGTCTCTGGTCTTGTACCTGATGATGTCTCTGGTCCTGTACCTGATGATGTCTCTGGTCCTGTACCTGATGATGTCTCTGGTCCTGTACCTGATGATGTCTCTGGTCCTGTACCTGATGATGTCTCTGGTCCTGTACCTGATGATGTCTCTGGTCCTGTACCTGATGATGTCTCTGGTCCTGTACCTGATGATGTCTCTGGTCCTGTACCTGATGATGTCTCTGGTCCTGTACCTGATGATGTCTCTGGTCTTGTACCTGATGATGTCTCTGGTCCTGTACCTGATGATGTCTCTGGTCCTGTACCTGATGATGTCTCTGGTCCTGTACCTGATGATGTCTCTGGTCTTGTACCTGATGATGTCTCTGGTCCTGTACCTGATGATGTCTCTGGTCCTGTACCTGATGATGTCTCTGGTCCTGTACCTGATGATGTCTCTGGTCCTGTACCTGATGATGTCTCTGGTCCTGTACCTGATGATGTCTCTGGTCCTGTACCTGATGATGTCTCTGGTCCTGTACCTGATGATGTCTCTGGTCCTGTACCTGATGATGTCTCTGGTCCTGTACCTGATGATGTCTCTGGTCTTGTACCTGATGATGTCTCTGGTCCTGTACCTGATGATGTCTCTGGTCCTGTACCTGATGATGTCTCTGGTCCTGTACCTGATGATGTCTCTGGTCCTGTACCTGATGATGTCTCTGGTCCTGTACCTGATGATGTCTCTGGTCCTGTACCTGATGATGTCTCTGGTCCTGTACCTGATGATGTCTCTGGTCCTGTACCTGATGATGTCTCTGGTCCTGTACCTGATGATGTCTCTGGTCCTGTACCTGATGATGTCTCTGGTCTTGTACCTGATGATGTCTCTGGTCCTGTACCTGATGATGTCTCTGGTCCTGTACCTGATGATGTCTCTGGTCCTGTACCTGATGATGTCTCTGGTCCTGTACCTGATGATGTCTCTGGTCCTGTACCTGATGATGTCTCTGGTCCTGTACCTGATGATGTCTCTGGTCCTGTACCTGATGATGTCTCTGGTCCTGTACCTGATGATGTCTCTGGTCTTGGAGCCGATGAGCTTCAGGTCGAGCTGCAGTTTGAGTCCGTCCAGAGGAAGATCCCAGAGTCGCACCAGTTTTCCCATTTCATCTGGAAACGAGCGCAGACCAGTGTTTCTGCTCACGTCCAGAGAAGTGAGGCCGTCGAGCTGACCGATCTCAGCCGGAATCTGGACAAGAAGTGACCGTACAAGAACGATTTAGTTATATTTAGGTTTGTGTTAGGTTAGCTGTGTGAGTGTTGTCTCTGGGGTTGTGTACCTGTGTGAGTTTGTTGTGTCCCTGTGTGAGTTTGTTGTGTACCTGTGTGAGTCTGTTGTGTACCTGTGTGAGTCTGTTGTGTACCTGTGTGAGTTTGTTGTGTACCTGTGTGAGTTTGTTGTGTACCTGTGTGAGTCTGTTGTGTACCTGTGTAAGTTTGTTGTGTACCTGTGTGAGTTTGTTGTGTACCTGTGTGAGTTTGTTGTGTACCTGTGTGAGTCTGTTGTGTCCCTGTGTGAGTTTGTTGTGTACCTGTGTGAGTCTGTTGTGTACCTGTGTGAGTTTGTTGTGTACCTGTGTGAGTCTGTTGTGTACCTGTGTGAGTTTGTTGTGTACCTGTGTGAGTTTGTTGTGTACCTGTGTGAGTCTGTTGTGTACCTGTGTGAGTTTGTTGTGTACCTGTGTGAGTCTGTTGTGTACCTGTGTGAGTCTGTTGTGTACCTGTGTGAGTTTGTTGTGTACCTGTGTGAGTCTGTTGTGTACCTGTGTGAGTTTGTTGTGTACCTGTGTGAGTTTGTTGTGTACCTGTGTGAGTTTGTTGTGTACCTGTGTGAGTCTGTTGTGTACCTGTGTGAGTCTGTTGTGTCCCTGTGTGAGTTTGTTGTGTCCCTGTGTGAGTCTGTTGTGTACCTGTGTGAGTCTGTTGTGTACCTGTGTGAGTCTGTTGTGTACCTGTGTGAGTCTGTTGTGTACCTGTGTGAGTCAGTTGTGTACCTGTGTGAGTCTGTTGTGTACCTGTTTGAGTCTGTTGTGTACCTGTGTGAGTCTGTTGTGTACCTGTTTGAGTCTGTTGTGTCCCTGTGTGAGTTTGTTGTGTACCTGTGTGAGTTTGTTGTGTACCTATGTGAGTCTGTTGTGTACCTGTGTGAGTCTGTTGTGTACCTGTTTGAGTCTGTTGTGTACCTGTGTGAGTCTGTTGTGTACCTGTGTGAGTTTGTTGTGTACCTGTGTGAGTCTGTTGTGTACCTGTGTGAGTCTGTTGTGTACCTGTGTGAGTTTGTTGTGTACCTGTGTGAGTCTGTTGTGTACCTGTGTGAGTCTGTTGTGTACCTGTGTGAGTTTGTTGTGTACCTGTGTGAGTTTGTTGTGTACCTGTGTGAGTCTGTTGTGTACCTGTGTGAGTTTGTTGCGTACCTGTGTGAGTCTGTTGTGTACCTGTTTGAGTCTGTTGTGTACCTGTGTGAGTCTGTTGTGTACCTGTGTGAGTTTGTTGTGTACCTGTGTGAGTCTGTTGTGTACCTGTGTGAGTCTGTTGTGTACCTGTGTGAGTTTGTTGTGTACCTGTGTGAGTCTGTTGTGTACCTGTGTGAGTCTGTTGTGTACCTGTGTGAGTTTGTTGTGTACCTGTGTGAGTCTGTTGTGTACCTGTGTGAGTTTGTTGTGTACCTGTGTGAGTTTGTTGTGTACCTGTGTGAGTTTGTTGTGTACCTGTGTGAGTCTGTTGTGTCCCTGTGTGAGTTTGTTGTGTACCTGTGTGAGTTTGTTGTGTACCTGTGTGAGTCTGTTGTGTCCCTGTGTGAGTTTGTTGTGTACCTGTGTGAGTCTGTTGTGTACCTGTGTGAGTCTGTTGTGTACCTGTGTGAGTCTGTTGTGTACCTGTGTGAGTCTGTTGTGTCCCTGTGTGAGTTTGTTGTGTACCTGTGTGAGTTTGTTGTGTACCTGTGTGAGTCTGTTGTGTACCTGTGTGAGTCTGTTGTGTACCTGTGTGAGTCTGTTGTGTACCTGTGTGAGTCTGTTGTGTACCTGTGTGAGTCTGTTGTGTACCTGTTTGAGTCTGTTGTGTCCCTGTGTGAGTTTGTTGTGTACCTGTGTGAGTCTGTTGTGTACCTGTTTGAGTCTGTTGTGTCCCTGTGTGAGTTTGTTGTGTACCTGTGTGAGTTTGTTGTGTACCTGTGTGAGTCTGTTGTGTCCCTGTGTGAGTTTGTTGTGTACCTGTGTGAGTCTGTTGTGTACCTGTGTGAGTTTGTTGTGTACCTGTGTGAGTCTGTTGTGTACCTGTGTGAGTTTGTTGTGTACCTGTGTGAGTCTGTTGTGTCCCTGTGTGAGTTTGTTGTGTACCTGTGTGAGTCTGTTGTGTCACTGTGTGAGTTTGTTGTGTACCTGTGTGAGTCTGTTGTGTCCCTGTGTGAGTTTGTTGTGTCCCTGTGTGAGTCTGTTGTGTACCTGTGTGAGTTTGTTGTGTACCTGTGTGAGTTTGTTGTGTACCTGTGTGAGTTTGTTGTGTACCTGTGTGAGTTTGTTGTGTACCTGTGTGAGTTTGTTGTGTACCTGTGTGAGTTTGTTGTGTACCTGTGTGAGTTTGTTGTGTACCTGTGTGAGTCTGTTGTGTACCTGTGTGAGTCTGTTGTGTCCCTGTGTGAGTTTGTTGTGTCCCTGTGTGAGTTTGTTGTGTACCTGTGTGAGTCTGTTGTGTACCTGTGTGAGTCTGTTGTGTACCTGTTTGAGTCTGTTGTGTACCTGTGTGAGTCTGTTGTGTACCTGTTTGAGTCTGTTGTGTCCCTGTGTGAGTTTGTTGTGTACCTGTGTGAGTTTGTTGTGTACCTGTGTGAGTCTGTTGTGTCCCTGTGTGAGTCTGTTGTGTCCCTGTGTGAGTCTGTTGTGTACCTGTGTGAGTTTGTTGTGTACCTGTGTGAGTCTGTTGTGTACCTGTGTGAGTTTGTTGTGTACCTGTGTGAGTCTGTTGTGTACCTGTGTGAGTCTGTTGTGTACCTGTGTGAGTTTGTTGTGTACCTGTGTGAGTCTGTTGTGTACCTGTTTGAGTCTGTTGTGTACCTGTGTGAGTCTGTTGTGTACCTGTGTGAGTCTGTTGTGTACCTGTGTGAGTCTGTTGTGTACCTGTGTGAGTTTGTTGTGTACCTGTGTGAGTCTGTTGTGTACCTGTGTGAGTCTGTTGTGTACCTGTGTGAGTTTGTTGTGTACCTGTGTGAGTCTGTTGTGTACCTGTGTGAGTTTGTTGTGTACCTGTGTGAGTTTGTTGTGTACCTGTGTGAGTTTGTTGTGTACCTGTGTGAGTCTGTTGTGTCCCTGTGTGAGTTTGTTGTGTACCTGTGTGAGTTTGTTGTGTACCTGTGTGAGTCTGTTGTGTCCCTGTGTGAGTTTGTTGTGTACCTGTGTGAGTTTGTTGTGTACCTGTGTGAGTCTGTTGTGTACCTGTGTGAGTCTGTTGTGTACCTGTGTGAGTTTGTTGTGTACCTGTGTGAGTCTGTTGTGTACCTGTTTGAGTCTGTTGTGTACCTGTGTGAGTCTGTTGTGTACCTGTGTGAGTTTGTTGTGTACCTGTGTGAGTCTGTTGTGTACCTGTGTGAGTCTGTTGTGTACCTGTGTGAGTTTGTTGTGTACCTGTGTGAGTCTGTTGTGTACCTGTGTGAGTCTGTTGTGTACCTGTGTGAGTCTGTTGTGTACCTGTGTGAGTTTGTTGTGTACCTGTGTGAGTTTGTTGTGTACCTGTGTGAGTTTGTTGTGTACCTGTGTGAGTCTGTTGTGTCCCTGTGTGAGTTTGTTGTGTACCTGTGTGAGTTTGTTGTGTACCTGTGTGAGTCTGTTGTGTCCCTGTGTGAGTTTGTTGTGTACCTGTGTGAGTCTGTTGTGTACCTGTGTGAGTCTGTTGTGTACCTGTGTGAGTTTGTTGTGTACCTGTGTGAGTCTGTTGTGTACCTGTGTGAGTTTGTTGTGTACCTGTGTGAGTCTGTTGTGTACCTGTGTGAGTCTGTTGTGTACCTGTGTGAGTCTGTTGTGTACCTGTGTGAGTTTGTTGTGTACCTGTGTGAGTCTGTTGTGTACCTGTGTGAGTTTGTTGTGTACCTGTGTGAGTTTGTTGTGTACCTGTGTGAGTCTGTTGTGTACCTGTGTGAGTCTGTTGTGTACCTGTGTGAGTTTGTTGTGTACCTGTGTGAGTCTGTTGTGTCCCTGTGTGAGTTTGTTGTGTACCTGTGTGAGTCTGTTGTGTCCCTGTGTGAGTTTGTTGTGTACCTGTGTGAGTCTGTTGTGTACCTGTGTGAGTCTGTTGTGTACCTGTGTGAGTTTGTTGTGTACCTGTGTGAGTCTGTTGTGTACCTGTGTGAGTCTGTTGTGTACCTGTGTGAGTCTGTTGTGTACCTGTGTGAGTTTGTTGTGTACCTGTGTGAGTCTGTTGTGTACCTGTGTGAGTCTGTTGTGTACCTGTGTGAGTTTGTTGTGTACCTGTGTGAGTCTGTTGTGTACCTGTGTGAGTTTGTTGTGTACCTGTGTGAGTCTGTTGTGTACCTGTGTGAGTCTGTTGTGTACCTGTGTGAGTTTGTTGTGTACCTGTGTGAGTCTGTTGTGTACCTGTGTGAGTCTGTTGTGTACCTGTGTGAGTTTGTTGTGTACCTGTGTGAGTCTGTTGTGTACCTGTGTGAGTCTGTTGTGTACCTGTGTGAGTCTGTTGTGTACCTGTGTGAGTTTGTTGTGTACCTGTGTGAGTTTGTTGTGTACCTGTGTGAGTTTGTTGTGTACCTGTGTGAGTCTGTTGTGTCCCTGTGTGAGTTTGTTGTGTACCTGTGTGAGTTTGTTGTGTACCTGTGTGAGTCTGTTGTGTCCCTGTGTGAGTTTGTTGTGTACCTGTGTGAGTCTGTTGTGTACCTGTGTGAGTCTGTTGTGTACCTGTGTGAGTTTGTTGTGTACCTGTGTGAGTCTGTTGTGTACCTGTGTGAGTTTGTTGTGTACCTGTGTGAGTCTGTTGTGTACCTGTGTGAGTCTGTTGTGTACCTGTGTGAGTCTGTTGTGTACCTGTGTGAGTTTGTTGTGTACCTGTGTGAGTCTGTTGTGTACCTGTGTGAGTTTGTTGTGTACCTGTGTGAGTTTGTTGTGTACCTGTGTGAGTCTGTTGTGTACCTGTGTGAGTCTGTTGTGTACCTGTGTGAGTTTGTTGTGTACCTGTGTGAGTCTGTTGTGTCCCTGTGTGAGTTTGTTGTGTACCTGTGTGAGTCTGTTGTGTCCCTGTGTGAGTTTGTTGTGTACCTGTGTGAGTCTGTTGTGTACCTGTGTGAGTCTGTTGTGTACCTGTGTGAGTTTGTTGTGTACCTGTGTGAGTCTGTTGTGTACCTGTGTGAGTCTGTTGTGTACCTGTGTGAGTCTGTTGTGTACCTGTGTGAGTTTGTTGTGTACCTGTGTGAGTCTGTTGTGTACCTGTGTGAGTCTGTTGTGTACCTGTGTGAGTTTGTTGTGTACCTGTGTGAGTCTGTTGTGTACCTGTGTGAGTTTGTTGTGTACCTGTGTGAGTCTGTTGTGTACCTGTGTGAGTCTGTTGTGTACCTGTGTGAGTTTGTTGTCGCTCAGGTGCAGTTTCTCCAGTCGGCTCCATCTGAACACATCTGAACTCAGGTCCAAAGTCTCCATGAGGTTTTTACTGAACATGAGCTCACGAAGGTTCAGCGACGACCAACAGGACGGAGCAGGAAGAGAGACAATCCTGTTGTTCCTCATGTCCACTGAGCGCAGGCTGTGGACGGAGACAGAGACGAAAAGACACAACATGAATGTAATTGTAAAGAACAGTCAAGTTTCTCCACTTCGACGATAAACCGGTCCTAGTCCATCGAGAGTTACTGAGGTCCTGAGGCGCCTTGTTCACAGGCCCCAAGGAGCGACTGTGCCTCATAGAGACTATCTCTATTCTGAACGAGACTATCGTTTATTCACCTCAATTATGTCCAAAATGAATGGACACACAATGAGACACACACAAGACGACATAAGACCATCTTTACACACGAGACACACACAAGACATAAGACAATATTTACACACAATGAGACACATACAAGACGACATAAGACCATCTTTACACACAATGAGACACACACAAGACATAAGACCATCTTTACACACAATGAGACACACACAAGACGACATAAGACCATCTTTACACACAATGAGACACACACAAGAGGACATAAGACCATCTTTACACACAATGAGACACACACAAGACGACATAAGACCATCTTTACACACAATGAGACACACACAAGACGACATAAGACCATCTTTACATACAATGAGACACACACAAGAGGACATAAGACCATCTTTACACACAATGAGACACACACAAGATGTCATAAGACCATCTTTACACACAATGAGACACACACAAGACGACATAAGACCATCTTTACACACAATGAGACACACACAAGACGACATAAGACCATCTTTGCACACAATGAGACACACAAGAGGACATAAGACCATCTTTACACACAATGAGACACACACAAGACCACATAAGACCATCTTTACACACAATGAGACACACACAAGACGACATAAGACCATCTTTACACACAATGAGACAAACACGTTTGTTGAATCAGCCGTTCTGGGCCGTCCCGAGGCGGCTGTGGCTGTCCAACATGAAAACAACAGTGTTACATTTGATCTGAGATAATGAGATTGCGAGTGTCACGAGTCTCACTTCGGCAGCCGAAGGATCGCGTCTGGAACGTGGCTGAAGCTGTTGTTTGCGAGTTTCAGAGTGGTCACTTTCAGAGGCAGGAGCAAGAGGTCAGCTGAGAGAACACACAGAGGTTAAAGGTCATCCCGCTCCTTCCTCAGCATGAACAGGGACGCTCGCTCACAGAGTCGGTTTGTGGACGCGCTCAACACCTCCAGCTTGGGACAGTCGCTCAGAAAGTCTCCGGACATTTCCTCCACGTTGTTTTTGCTGATGTCCAGGAGTTTGAGGTCTGGTAAAGTCAGAGGAGCCGACAGAGCGCGGACGCTGTTCCTGCGACGCACAAACGTCACAAGAACACCATCAAAACACCATCAAAACACCATCAAACACCATCAAACACCATCAAACACAATCAAACACCATCAAACATCACATCAAACACCATCAAACACAATCAAACACCATCAAACACCATCAAACACCATCATACACAATCAAACACCATCAAACATCACATCAAACACCATCAAACACAATCAAACATCACATCAAACACCATCAAACACAATCAAACACCATCAAACACATCAAACACCATCATACACAATCAAACACAATCAAACACAATCAAAACACAATCAAAACACAATCAAACACCATCATACACCATCAAACACAATCAAACACAATCAAACACCATCAAACACAATCAAACACAATCAAACACAATCAAACACCATCAAACATCACATCAAACATCACATCAAACACCATCAAACACCATCAAACACCATCGAACAGCACATCAAACACCATCAAACGCAATCAAACACCAGCAAACAAACACCATCAAACACAATCAAACACCCTCAAACACAATCAAATAAACACCATCAAACACAATCAAACACCCTCAAACACCCTCAAACACAATCAAACACCATCAAATACCATCAAACCACAATCAGAACACAATCAAACATCACATCAAACACCATCAAACACCATCAAACCACATCAAACACATCAAACACAATCAAACACCATCAAACACCATCAAACACCATCAAAACACAATCAAACACAATCAAACATCACCAAACACCACCAAACACCATCAAACACCATCAAACACCATCAGACACCATCAAACACAATCAAACACAATCAAAACACAATCAAAACACAATCAAACACAATCAAACACATCAAACACCATCAGACACCATCAAACACCATCAAACACAATCAAAACACAATCAAACACAATCAAACACCATCAAACACCATCATACACAATCAAACACAATCAAACACAATCAAAACACAATCAAACACCATCAAACACAATCAAACACAATCAAACACAATCAAACACCATCAAACACCATCAAACACAATCAAACACCATCAAACACAATCAAACACCATCAAACATCACATCAAACACCATCAAACACCATCAAACACCATCAAACATCACATCAAACACCATCAAACACCATCAAACACCATCGAACATCACACCAAACACCATCAAACACAATCAAACACCATCAAACACCATCAAACACCATCAAACACCATCAGACACCATCAAACACAATCAAACACAATCAAACACCATCAAACACCATCAAACACCATCAAACACCATCAAACACCATCAAAACACAATCAAACACAATCAAACATCACCAAACACCACCAAACACCATCAAACACCATCAAACACCATCAAACACCATCAGACACCATCAAACACAATCAAACACAATCAAAACACAATCAAAACACAATCAAACACAATCAAACACATCAAACACCATCAGACACCATCAAACACCATCAAACACAATCAAAACACAATCAAACACAATCAAACACCATCAAACACCATCATACACAATCAAACACAATCAAACACAATCAAAACACAATCAAACACCATCATACACCATCAAACACCATCAAACACAATCAAACACAATCAAACACAATCAAACACCATCAAACACCATCAAACACAATCAAACACCATCAAACACAATCAAACACCATCAAACATCACATCAAACACCATCAAACACCATCAAACATCACATCAAACACCATCAAACGCAATCAAACACCAGCAAACAAACACCATCAAACACAACCAAACACCATCAAACACCCTCAAACACCATCAAACACCATCGAACATCACATCAAACACCATCAAACACAATCAAACACCATCAAACACCACCAAACACCATCAAACACAATCAAACACCATCAAACACCATCAGACACCATCAAACACAATCAAACACAATCAAAACACAATCAAACACCATCAAACACCATCAGACACCATCAAACACAATCAAACACAATCAAAACACAATCAAACACCATCAAACACCATCATACACAATCAAACACAATCAAAACACAATCAAACACCATCATACACCATCAAACACAATCAAACACAATCAAACACCATCAAACACAATCAAAACACAATCAAACACCATCAAACACCATCAGACACCATCAGACACAATCAAACACAATCAAAACACAATCAAACACCATCATACACAATCAAACACAATCAAAACACAATCAAACACAATCAAACACCATCAAACACCATCAAACACCATCAGACACCATCAAACACAATCAAACACAATCAAAACACAATCAAACACAATCAAACACCATCAAACACCATCATACACCATCAAACACCATCAAACACCATCAAACACAATCAAACACAATCAAAACACAATCAAAACACCATCAAACACCATCAAACACCATCAAACACCATCAAACACAATCAAAACACAATCAAAACACCATCAAACACCATCAAACACCATCAAACACAATCAAACATCACATCAAACACCATCAAACACAAACACAGCCTCATGTTTATAGTTTGATAGATTCTTTTAGCAGGAAAAATCATGTTAGTCTAGATTTACCCCTGTGTTTCCAGACTTTCCCCATTAGTCCTGGTCTCTGGTCTCAGGTCTCTGGTCTCAGGTCTCCTGTCCCCTCTGGTCTATTGGTCTCTGGTCTCTGGTCTCCTGTCCCCTCTTGTCTCCTGTTCTCTCTGGTCTCTGGTCCCCTCTGGTCTCCTGTCCCCTCTGGTCTCCTGTTCTCTCTGGTCTCTGGTCCCCTCTGGTCTCCTGTCCCCTCTGGTCTCCTGTCCCCTCTTGTCTCCTGGTGTGGTGTCTTACCCCTCCATGAGCAGCTCCTCCAGGTGCTTCATGACCCGGCTCACGTCTAGAGGAAACTCCTGGATCTTGTTGAAGGACATGTTGAGATGTCTTAGCGTGGGACAACAGGACGAGCAGGACGAGCTGAAGAGCAGAGGCGAGTGGACACAGTTCCTGGACAGGTTGAGCGTGCTCAGTGAGGGCAGCGTCAGGAGCTCGGAGGGGAAACGGTCCAGCTGGTTCCCCTGAAGGTCCAGACGACTCAGGCCCTTCAGACTCTGCACACACACAGGAGCCACATGAGCCACAGGAGCCACAGGAGCCACAGGAGCCACATGAGCCACATGAGCCACATGAGCCACAGGAGCCACATGAGCCACATGAGCCACAGGAGCCACAGGAGCCACATGAGCCACATGAGTCACATGAGCCACATGAGCCACATGAGCCACATGAGCCACATGAGTCACATGAGTCACATGAGCCACAGGAGCCACATGAGTCACATGAGCCACAGGAGCCACATGAGCCACATGAGACACAGGAGCCACATGAGCCACATGAGCCACATGAGCCACATGAGCCACATGAGCCACATGAGCCACATGAGCCACATGAGCCACAGGAGCTTATTCCATCTGCAAATCATATTTCTTCATATATTTCTTACATTTTGAGAATGTTTTTTATCTATTTAGTGTTTTTCATGCTCCTGACTCTTTCCATTTTTGTTTAAATTTAACCTTTTTCCATCCACCTCTTTGGCCCTGTGCACAATGGTTGGACCCACATGTCATTGCTTATTAAAAGAGGATGTTATGTTCCACATGTGAGTGTGATGCATCATGGGAAAGCTTAGGCCTTCTAGTTTCTGCAGATGTGCACATGACACACTGTCAGGGCTTCAGAACTCACACTACAGAGGCCCAAACATAAACAAAACATCCTTTTTTTAGTCTCGCCTGAATATTGTCCATGTGTAAAGGTCCTGAGCAGGACATACTTCATTGTGTTTATGCTGTTCACTGCACATGCTGTCGTCATGACAACAACTGTGTCAAGTTTCAGATCTCTAGAACAGAAGCATTTTGGTGCCGTTGGTGCCTTTTTGTATCAAAAAGTATATTCAAGTGACCCAAATATGTGCCAAACTGTTTTATTACAATTTTTGCTCCTCTATGATGATAAAACATACATTTTGATGTTTTGTAGATCCACTAATACTATTATAACTGCTAAAAACAATGTATGTGAAAAGGTGTCAATATGAGTTTACCATGAATTTCCCATATAAAGATGAAAAAAAACAAAGAAAATTATAATATTTTTTATTTTATTTTTGTATTGGTATAATAATATATCTAACAAAATGTGCGTCCAAAAGGCTAATAAAACCAGAAAACGTTATGCGTAAAATCTAGTCGCCTCCTGCCGAAAAATCTAGGCTCTTTACAGCCTTTACGCACGTGAATACAGAGCATTCTGTGTGCGGGACCCCTAAGTCCCGCCCCCCATTCTAAAGCTATTCCTATTGGCTAGAATAACATGTCAATCAAAGTCTGCTAAGTCACTGCTGACGTTAACTATGTGGCTAAAAACACGTTAGCTTTGCGCGTCGGATGGTCTGATTCTGTAGCTAACAGTCTGAAGAAAAGATCGATGCCAAACACCATCTTATAAGTCAAACAGGTCGTTTGTTATGGACGAGCCTTAAGCCTGACCATCATCAAAGAAGAAAACTTTGTTTACTTGACAATATCTGGAAATGTGAAAACGTCAGTAAAAATACAAGTGTATATTGTTGTTCTTTATGAACAGACTGAGTACAAGGATGAACAGAATTAAAGCCGTTTCCTTCGTCATAAACACAAACAGGACGTGAGTTTGTCATGTTTGGCAATTGCTTCTTGGGGCAAATTATTCAATGTAAATCAATGACATATTCGTTTTGTTGAGAAAATAATCTTTAAAATGATGTATAACTTATGGAATTGACCACGGAAATAAAAGTGATGATGTAAGAGAATATTAGAGATATGGAGAATGCGCCGGCCTCAGGAGGATGTAACGGGTTAAAGAAGAAGATAAAACCAAGGATAATATAAAACAACTCAAGACAAAGGAGACAAATCAAATAAAACAAGGTCTAACCCAGTCTGAACCTGGTCTAACCCGGTCTAACCCGGTCTAACCCGGTCTAACCCGGTCTAACTCGGTCTAACCCGGTCTAACCCGGTCTAACTCGGTCTAACCCGGTCTAACCCGGTCTAACCCGGTCTAACCCGGTCTAACTCGGTCTAACCCGGTCTAACTCGGTCTAACCCGGTCTAACTCGGTCTAACCCGGTCTAACCCGGTCTAACTCGGTCTAACCCGGTCTAACCCGGTCTAACCCGGTCTAACCCGGTCTAACTCGGTCTAACCCGGTCTAACCCGGTCTAACCCGGTCTAACCCGGTCTAACTCGGTCTAACTCGGTCTAACCCGGTCTAACCCGGTCTAACTCGGTCTAACCCGGTCTAACCCGGTCTAACTCGGTCTAACTCGGTCTAACCCGGTCTAACCCGGTCTAACCCGGTCTAACTCGGTCTAACTCGGTCTAACCCGGTCTAACCCGGTCTGGTACCTGGCAGAGCTGGGGGGGGAAGTCCAGCAGGCTGTTGTGGCTCAGGTCCAGTCTCTGTAAAAAGTCCAGTTGCTGCTGGACCGAGCCGTCGTCCATCAAACAGCTGAGCGAGTCCAGCTCGTTCCCCGATAAGTCCAGGAGCCGGATCCGGTCCCGGTCTCTGGACGGCGAGGCCTCCAGGAACACTGGAGGGACAAGACAGAGACAAAGCTCTTTATTTTAGTCTTTATTTGGTTCAAATGTATTTATCGATATGTTTTTTAATATTAAATTCTTACATTTCTGAAAGGATCCGGTCCGGCCGTATTTCTTCTGTAAAGGTTCCGTGTGATCGGTCTCCGCGGCGACGCCCTGGAAAACACAAACGCACCGATTTACACGGGCGTGGCCTCAACGGCCAATCAGAGCTCGGCAGGTTTAAGTAAACCGGTGAAAAGTGTTGGTGCGAAGCCCAGAGTCACAGCCTTTTGTTTTTCTAAACATGACTTTGTTTTGTGGTCGTAAATATTGATCACGTGTTTGTGACGGTTGAAAGCAAAAAAGTGACCGGACGAGCTGAGAAGAGATGGAGCGGTCAGTCTACAGCGTTCTGACCTCGGCGCTGGCGTGACGGCGGCGGCTCCGGCTCCTCAGCTCCTCTGAAGACTGACAGTGGGCTTTAGGTGACAGGGGCCCTGCCACGGAGTCACTGCCTAATAACAGAGTAATAACAGTAATAAATTAGTAATAACAGAGTAATAACAGTAATAAATGAGTAATAACAGTAATAAATGAGTAATAACAGTAATAACAGAGTAATAAGAGTAATAACAGAGTAATAACAGAGAAACAACAGAGTAATAACAGTAATAACAGTAGTTACAGTCGCTCTCCGAGTCGTCGTTAGTAATAACAACAGTAATAGCAGCTGTAGTTACAGTTGCTCTCCGGGTCGTGGTCAGTAATAACAACAGTAATAACAGTAATAACAGCTGTAGTTACCGTCGCTCTCCAGGTCGTCGTGGAGCACCAGTCCTTCGTCCGTGGACATGAAGCTGAAGCAGGAGTCGTCGCTCTCGTCGGAGATGTACCCTGAGGTCAGACAGGGGTCAGTGTGCGAGCGCAGCGGCATCGACACGCTCTTCAGACGCTGCAGAGACAGAACGTACCGCGCCAGGTTCATCCCTTTACCTGAGACACAGAGAAAACATTTACTACACAGAGCTGCAAATGTCAAGAACAAAAGAGCAGAGGAACAGCTAATGCTAACGCTAACGCTAACACATCGTCCAGAGGAAAACAAAACTTAATATTATGTCTTTTGAATATAATAAAAGTGACACCGTCATAAGCTCAACCTAAATAACTGGATAGTAGTTTCCCGACGTGAAGCTCGTACTGTTGTATCGTGAGTTGAAGCTGTGGCTCCGCCCCCTCTCGGACAGCAGCGCGCTGAGCCAGGCGGCGTCCAGCCGTCCCAGTCTGAACCCGCCCAGACACAGAGAGGAGCTGGGCGGGTCCAGACCGAGGCGTCCCAGGAGCTGCACCACCGCCGCCCCGTCGCCACGCTTCACGCTCACCACCAGGGCGCGCCGCATGTGCTGCTCCTGCGCCCCGCGACTCAAGAGCAGCTCCACCAGCTCCAGGGGCCCGCCACGCTCGCACACCTGCAGGGGCCACAGGGTCAGGGCCACAGGGTCAGGGCTACAGTCACAGTTCAGTCCTGGTCCAGTCCTGGTCCGGTCCTGGTCCAGTCCTGGCTCCCAGGAGCCCTGCTAACCACTCTGCCACAATGACACAGGGAGAACATGCAGCTGGTTCAGACCTGGACGATGAGCGGTTCTGATCTGGACTTAGCGTTGATGTCGGCCCCGAGTTCGATCAGACACTCGGCCATCGCCGCGTCGCCTTCTTCACACGACTTCTCCAACATTGAGTGATGAAGCTCTGAGTCCAACCAGAGTTTAGACAGAGCCAGACACACCAGCCGGCCCTGAACACACGAGTGTTACACCTGAACACACGAGACACACGAGTGTTACACCTGAACACACGAGTGTTACACCTGAACACACGAGTGTTACACCTGAACACACGAGTGTTACACCTGAACACACGAGTGTTAAACCTGAACACACGAGTGTTACACCTGAACACACGAGTGTTAAACCTGAACACACGAGTGTTAAACCTGAACACACGAGTGTTACACCTGAACACACGAGTGTTAAACCTGAACACACGAGTGTTACACCTGAACACACGAGTGTTAAACCTGAACACACGAGTGTTAAACCTGAACACACGAGTGTTACACCTGAACACACGAGTGTTAAACCTGAACACACGAGTGTTACACCTGAACACACGAGTGTTACACCTGAACACACGAGTGTTACACCTGAACACACGAGTGTTACACCTGAACACACGAGTGTTAAACCTGAACACACGAGTGTTACACCTGAACACACGAGTGTTAAACCTGAACACACGAGTGTTACACCTGAACACACGAGTGTTAAACCTGAACACACGAGTGTTACACCTGAACACACGAGTGTTACACCTGAACACACGAGTGTTACACCTGAACACACGAGTGTTAAACCTGAACACACGAGTGTTACACCTGAACACACGAGTGTTACACCTGAACACACGAGTGTTAAACCTGAACACAAGAGTGTTAAACCTGAACACACGAGTGTTAAACCTGAACACAAGAGTGTTACACCTGAACACACGAGTGTTAGACCTGAACACACGAGTGTTAAACATGAACACACGAGTGTTAGACCTGAACACACGAGTGTTACACCTGAACACACGAGTGTTACACCTGAACACACGAGTGTTAAACCTGAACACACGAGTGTTAAACCTGAACACACGAGTGTTAGACCTGAACACACGAGTGTTAAACCTGAACACACGAGTGTTAGACCTGAACACACGAGTGTTACACCTGAACACACGAGTGTTACACCTGAACACACGAGTGTTACACCTGAACACACGAGTGTTAGACCTGAACACACATGCGTGTTCTGCTCCTCATGCACGAGGAGCAGAACACGTGAGGCAGTTACACGCTCGTTATTGTCGGGCCCTCGTGGGGCCCTCGTTAGTATCGGGCCCTCGTCGGGCCCTCACTCACCGCGCTGCTGCTCAGGACCTGCTCCAGACTTTCCTCTCGGAGCTGATGAAAGACGTGGCGATCAAAGTCGTGTTTCTGGAGCTGAGCAGCGGCTCCAGTGCAAGCTTCCATCATCCGCAGAGAAACCTGGAAACACTGAAGGACACGGAGAAGAACACCGAGGTCAAAGGTCAAACGTACAAAAGAGAGAAATGTGGAACACGCTAACACAAATCCTGACGAGGGAACGCCCGCCGGAGTGAGACGCCAAAGAAAAGGAACAACGGCCGGTTCAAAGCAGGTGTTGAACGACCTTGAGCGTCTGACCTTGAGCTGCATCTCGCGGTCGTCTTTGAACTGGACCAACGACTCGACCGCCACCGACGCCAAAACCGGTAAAATCATCCGCGACAGTTTCTTCCTCACGACGAGATGCTGCAG
Source organism: Eucyclogobius newberryi (assembly GCF_026437365.1). Taxonomy (NCBI): domain Eukaryota; kingdom Metazoa; phylum Chordata; class Actinopteri; order Gobiiformes; family Gobiidae; genus Eucyclogobius; species Eucyclogobius newberryi. The sequence goes on along the minus strand of NW_027316389.1, from coordinate 2,606,993 downwards.
CAGCGTGAGGCCCCAGAAGTGGATCTCTGAACACAACACAGCGTTAAAGGTGTGACCGCGTCGCCACGGAGACGTCCTCCCGCGTCGCCACAGAGACGTCCTCCCGCGTCGCCACGGAGACGTCCTCCCGCGTCGCCACGGATACGTCCTTCCACGTTACCTCTGTCCCGCGGAAACATCTGGAGCGTGTGCAGGACCGTGTCTATCGCCCCCTGCTGGCAGAGCAGGTCCACGGCACCGGAGCTGTCGGCCAGAGCGGAGAGAACCTTCAGCCCCGCCCTCTGTATGGACGAGCTGCTCATGAACTGTAAGGAGGCAGGAGAACATGTGTGTTAGAACGATCTACAGCAGGAGAACATGTGTGTTAGAACGATCTACAGCAGGAGAACATGTGTGTTAGAACATGTGTGTTAGAACGATCTACAGCAGGAGAACATGTGTGTTAGAACATGTGTGTTAGAACGTTCTACAGCAGGAGAACATGTGTGTTAGAACATGTGTGTTAGAACGTTCTACAGCAGGAGAACATGTGTGTTAGAACGATCTACAGCAGGAGAACATGTGTGTTAGAACATGTGTGTTAGAACGTTCTACAGCAGGAGAACATGTGTGTTAGAACATGTGTGTTAGAACGTTCTACAGCAGGAGAACATGTGTGTTAGAACATGTGTGTTAGAACGTTCTACAGCAGGAGAACATGTGTGTTAGAACATGTGTGTTAGAACGTTCTACAGCCGGAGAACATGTGTGTTAGAACGATCTACAGCAGGAGAACATGTGTGTTAGAACATGTGTGTTAGAACGTTCTACAGCAGGAGAACATGTGTGTTAGAACATGTGTGTTAGAACGTTCTACAGCCGGAGAACATGTGTGTTAGAACATGTGTGTTAGAACGTTCTACAGCAGGAGAACATGTGTGTTAGAACATGTGTGTTAGAACGTTCTACAGCCGGAGAACATGTGTGTTAGAACGATCTACAGCAGGAGAACATGTGTGTTAGAACATGTGTGTTAGAACGTTCTACAGCAGGAGAACATGTGTGTTAGAACATGTGTGTTGGAACGTTCTACAGCAGGAGAACATGTGTGTTAGAACGTTCTACAGCAGGAGAACATGTGTGTTAGAACATGTGTGTTAGAACGTTCTACAGCAGGAGAACATGTGTGTTAGAACATGTGTTAGAACGATCTACAGCAGGAGAACATGTGTGTTAGAACATGTGTGTTAGAACGTTCTACAGCAGGAGAACATGTGTGTTAGAACGTGTGTTAGAACGTTCTACAACAGGAGAACATGTGTGTTAGAACATGTGTGTTAGAACGTTCTACAGCCGGAGAACATGTGTGTTAGAACATGTGTGTTAGAACGTTCTACAACAGGAGAACATGTGTGTTAGAACATGTGTGTTAGAACGTTCTACAGCAGGAGAACATGTGTGTTAGAACATGTGTGTTAGAACGTTCTACAGCAGGAGAACATGTGTGTTAGAACATGTGTGTTAGAACGATCTACAGCAGGAGAACATGTGTGTTAGAACATGTGTGTTAGAACATTCTACAGCAGGAGAACATGTGTGTTAGAACATGTGTGTTAGAACGTTCTACAGCAGGAGAACATGTGTGTTAGAACGTTCTACAGCAGGAGAACATGTGTGTTAGAACATGTGTGTTAGAACGTTCTACAGCAGGAGAACATGTGTGTTAGAACATGTGTGTTAGAACGTTCTACAGCAGGAGAACATGTGTGTTAGAACATGTGTGTTAGAACGTTCTACAGCAGGAGAACATGTGTGTTAGAACATGTGTGTTAGAACGTTCTACAGCAGGAGAACATGTGTGTTAGAACATGTGTGTTAGAACGTTCTACAGCAGGAGAACATGTGTGTTAGAACGTTCTACAGCAGGAGAACATGTGTGTTAGAACATGTGTGTTAGAACGTTCTACAGCAGGAGAACATGTGTGTTAGAACATGTGTGTTAGAACGATCTACAGCAGGAGAACATGTGTGTTAGAACATGTGTGTTAGAACGTTCTACAGCAGGAGAACATGTGTGTTAGAACATGTGTGTTAGAACGTTCTACAGCAGGAGAACATGTGTGTTAGAACATGTGTGTTAGAACGTTCTACAGCAGGAGAACATGTGTGTTAGAACATGTGTGTTAGAACGTTCTACAGCAGGAGAACATGTGTGTTAGAACGATCTACAGCAGGAGAACATGTGTGTTAGAACATGTGTGTTAGAACGTTCTACAGCAGGAGAACATGTGTGTTAGAACATGTGTGTTAGAACGTTCTACAGCAGGAGAACATGTGTGTTAGAACGTTCTACAGCAGGAGAACATGTGTGTTAGAACATGTGTGTTAGAACGATCTACAGCAGGAGAACATGTGTGTTAGAACATGTGTGTTAGAACGTTCTACAGCAGGAGAACATGTGTGTTAGAACATGTGTGTTAGAACGTTCTACAGCAGGAGAACATGTGTGTTAGAACATGTGTGTTAGAACGTTCTACAGCAGGAGAACATGTGTGTTAGAACAAGTGTGTTAGAACGTTCTACAGCCGGAGAACATGTGTGTTAGAACATGTGTGTTAGAACGTTCTACAGCAGGAGAACATGTGTGTTAGAACGTTCTACAGCAGGAGAACATGTGTGTTAGAACGATCTACAGCAGGAGAACATGTGTGTTAGAACGTTCTACAGCAGGAGAACATGTGTGTTAGAACATGTGTGTTAGAATGTTCTACAGCAGGAGAACATGCGTTAGAACATGTGTGTTAGAACGTTACACAGCAGGAGAACATGTGTGTTAGAACATGTGTGTTAGAACGTTCTACAGCAGGAGAACATGTGTGTTAGAACACGTGTTAGAACGTTCTACAGCAGGAGAACATGTGTGTTAGAACGTTCTACAGCAGGATAAAGTGTGTGTTAGAACGTTCTACAGCAGGAAAACATGTTAGAACGTTCTACAGCAGGAGAACATGTGTTAGAACGTTCTACAGCAGGAGAACATGTGTGTTAGAACATATGTGTTAGAACGTTCTACAGCAGGAGAACATGTGTGTTAGAACATTCTACAGCAGGAGAAAATGTGTGTTAGAACGTTCTACAGCAGGAGAACATGTGTTTGAACGTTCTACAGCAGGAGAACGTTCTACAGCAGGAGAACATGTGTTAGAACGTTCTACAGCAGGAGAACATGTGTGTTAGAACGTTCTACAGCAGGAGAACATGTGTGTTAGAACGTTCTACAGCAGGAGAACGTTCTACAGCAGGAGAACATGTGTTTGAACGTTCTACAGCAGGAGAACATGTGTTTGAACGTTCTACAGCAGGAGAACGTTCTACAGCAGGAGAACATGTGTTAGAACGTTCTACAGCAGGAGAACATGTGTGTTAGAACGTTCTACAGCAGGAGAACATGTGTGTTAGAACGATCTACAGCAGGAGAACATGTGTGTTAGAACATGTGTGTTAGAACGTTCTACAGCAGGAGAACATGTGTGTTAGAACATGTGTGTTAGAACGTTCTACAGCAGGAGAACATGTGTGTTAGAACGTTCTACAGCAGGAGAACATGTGTGTTAGAACATGTGTGTTAGAACGATCTACAGCAGGAGAACATGTGTGTTAGAACATGTGTGTTAGAACGTTCTACAGCAGGAGAACATGTGTGTTAGAACATGTGTGTTAGAACGTTCTACAGCAGGAGAACATGTGTGTTAGAACATGTGTGTTAGAACGTTCTACAGCAGGAGAACATGTGTGTTAGAACAAGTGTGTTAGAACGTTCTACAGCCGGAGAACATGTGTGTTAGAACATGTGTGTTAGAACGTTCTACAGCAGGAGAACATGTGTGTTAGAACGTTCTACAGCAGGAGAACATGTGTGTTAGAACGATCTACAGCAGGAGAACATGTGTGTTAGAACGTTCTACAGCAGGAGAACATGTGTGTTAGAACATGTGTGTTAGAATGTTCTACAGCAGGAGAACATGCGTTAGAACATGTGTGTTAGAACGTTACACAGCAGGAGAACATGTGTGTTAGAACATGTGTGTTAGAACGTTCTACAGCAGGAGAACATGTGTGTTAGAACACGTGTTAGAACGTTCTACAGCAGGAGAACATGTGTGTTAGAACGTTCTACAGCAGGATAAAGTGTGTGTTAGAACGTTCTACAGCAGGAAAACATGTTAGAACGTTCTACAGCAGGAGAACATGTGTTAGAACGTTCTACAGCAGGAGAACATGTGTGTTAGAACATATGTGTTAGAACGTTCTACAGCAGGAGAACATGTGTGTTAGAACATTCTACAGCAGGAGAAAATGTGTGTTAGAACGTTCTACAGCAGGAGAACATGTGTTTGAACGTTCTACAGCAGGAGAACGTTCTACAGCAGGAGAACATGTGTTAGAACGTTCTACAGCAGGAGAACATGTGTGTTAGAACGTTCTACAGCAGGAGAACATGTGTGTTAGAACGTTCTACAGCAGGAGAACGTTCTACAGCAGGAGAACATGTGTTTGAACGTTCTACAGCAGGAGAACATGTGTTTGAACGTTCTACAGCAGGAGAACGTTCTACAGCAGGAGAACATGTGTTAGAACGTTCTACAGCAGGAGAACATGTGTGTTAGAACGTTCTACAGCAGGAGAACATGTGTGTTAGAACGTTCTACAGCAGGAGAACGTTCTACAGCAGGAGAACATGTGTTTGAACGTTCTACAGCAGGAGAACGTTCTACAGCAGGAGAACATGTGTTAGAACGTTCTACAGCAGGAGAACGTTCTACAGCAGGAGAACATGTGTTAGAACGTTCTCCAGCAGGAGAACGTTCTACAGCAGGAGAACATGTGTTAGAACGTTCTAAAGCAGGAGAACATGTGTGTTTTAGGGTGTGTTTAAAGACTAAAGAGTTTCACTGCAGCTCGAGGCCTAAATCCTCTTTTCTCGCCTGTGTTTGCTCAGATCATGATTCATCGCTGAAGTTTGCTCTTTCCTGCAGAACATTGACATTTCACATTCTCACGTGTTTTATTGCGTGTTCAGCTGCACAGAGCGCTGCACTTTCACCTTCAGCGTTTGCACAGCTCTTTTCACGTCTTATCCAAGTCAAACAAGCTCCTTCACCTCGTGCTTCAATGCGATTATCGTTGCCGCGGCGACCATAAACCAGAGTCTGTCGTCCGCGCCGGGTCCAAGGGCCGATTTTAACTCGTAACTCGTTTTTGTTTAAGTCGAACAGAAAAGAGTTCAAACTGTTTGAGACGTGCAAAGAAAGAGAAAGAAGAGAAAAGGAGTGAAGAGTCCATAAGTGACATCAGAACTCTTCATTGGGCCTGAGCGGAGCCTTAAGGCCTGATTCTGACATTCAAGATGGCTGAAGGCCCCTGGCTGAAGGCCCCTGGCTGAAGGCCCCTGGGTGAAGGCCCCTGGGTGAAGGAGAGAGGGGAATCTGTAGTGGGAGTAGATGTTGCAGGGGGAACCCAGTGCTGCTCTGAAGGCAGGGGCCATGACAGGGGTGATAACAGGGGCCATGACAGGGGCGATGACAGGGATGCTGTCGGGCCTGTCACAGATGGGTCCAAGGCCTTTGACAAGGACCCTATTTACCCGGTTGAGCGGCTCCAGGTGGAGCGTGTGCTGTAGCGTGTGTTTTACCCGGTTGAGCGCCTCCAGGTAGAGCGTGTGCGCGCCCTCCACCACACACTGGTTCTTCAGCACTTTCAGAGACACGTCGGCCACGTTAGGGTCCGACACGGAGCTGCTGCTTTCCCTCAAAGTGCGGTCTGAAAACACAGCCTCATGGTTATTGTGTACATGTCAGGTCACGTGAGGTCATGAGGTGACTTTGTAGTTATTGATGAAGTCATGTTGTTGTTGTTGTTTTTGTAGTACCTGGACAGAGCAGCACCAGACTGGCCTTTAGAGCCTCCAGCTGAACCGCCGGGTCAAAGTTATGAGCCTTCATCGTGGAGAGGATCTGCCCCATCGTCATGTTCAGCTCATCCAGACCAGCGCCTCTACAGGACAGAAGGGGAACAGCAGCACATCAACCAACGGTCAGTTCTGGTCACTACAACAGTACTAAAAGTACTAAAGTACTATAGTAGTATCTGAATCTAACTATTATAGAAGGGGGAGAGAGCTCTACCACCTGCATCTACATGCTTTGAACCCAAACCAGGCTGTGTGAAGCGTCAGTGTTTGTGGCGTGAGTGTTTGTAGCGTGTTAGCAGCGTGTTTGTAGTGTGTTTATAGTGTGTTTGTAGCATGTTTTTAATGTTAGTAGCGTGTTTGTAGCATGTTAGTAGCATGTTTATAGCGTGTTTGTAGCGTGTTTATAGTGTGTTTATAGCATGTTTATAGCGTGTGTATAGCGTGTTTGTAGCATGCTTATAGCGTGTTTGTAGCATGTTTATAGCGTGTTTGTAGCGTGTTTATAGAGTGTGTATAGCGTGTGTGTAACGTGTTTGTGGCGTGTTTATAGCGTGTTTGTGGCGAGTTTATAGCGTGTTTTTAGCATGTTTATAGCGTGTTTGTAGTGTGTTTGTAGCGTGTTTGTAGCGTGTTTATAGCGTGTTTGTAGCGTGTTTATAGCGTGTTTGTGGTGTGTTTGAGGCATGTTGATAGCGTGTTTATCGCATGTTTGTAGCGTGTTTATAGCGTGTTTGTAGCGTGTTTATAGTGTGTCTGTAGCATGTTAGTGGCGTGTTGGTAGCGTGTTTATAGCGCGTTAGTAGCGTGTTTATAGCGTGTTTGTAGCGTGTTTATCGTGTTTTTGTAGCGTGTTTGTAGCGTGTTAGTAGCATGTTTGTAGCGTGTTAGTGGCGTGTTTATAGCGTGTTTGTAGCGTGTTTATAGCGTGTTTGTAGCGTGTTTATCGTGTGTTTATAGAATGTTTGTAGGGTGTTAGTAGCATGTTTGTAGCATGTTTATAGCGTGTTTGTAGCATGTTTATAGCGTGTTTGTAGCGTGTTTATAGCGTGTTTGTAGCATGTTTGTAGCATGTTTATAGTATGTTTATAGCGTGTTTATAGCGTGTTAATAGCGTGTTTGTAGCATGTTTATAGCGTGTTTGTAGTGTGTTTGTAGCATGTTTATAGCGTGTTTGTAGCGTGTTCATAGCGTGTCTGTAGCGTGTTTATAGCGTGTTTGTAGCATGTTTGTAGCATGTTTATAGCGTGTCTGTAGCGTGTGTAGAGCGTGTTTATAGCGTGTTAGTGGCGTGTTTATAGCGTGTCTGTAGCGTGTTTATAGCGTGTTTATAGCGTGTCTGTAGCGTGTTTATAGCGTGTCTGTAGCGTGTTTATAGCGTGTTAGTGGCGTGTTTATAGCGTGTTTGTAGCATGTTTATAGCGTGTTTGTAGCGTGTCTGTAGCGTGTTTATAGTGTGTTTATAGCGTGTCTGTAGCGTGTTTATAGCGTGTTTATAGCGTGTCCGTAGCGTGTTTATAGCGTGTTTGTAGCATGTTTATAGCGTGTTTGTAGCGTGTCTGTAGCGTGTTTGTAGCGTGTTTATAGCGTGTCTGTAGCGTGTTTATAGCTTGTTTATAGTGTGTTAGTGGCGTGTTTATAGCATCTTTATAGCGTGTTTATAGCGTGTTTATAGCGTGTTTGTAGCGTGTTAGTGGCGTGTTTGTAGCATGTTTATAGCGGGTTTGTAGCGTGTCTGTAGCGTGTTTATAGCGTGTTTATAGCGTGTTTGTAGCGTGTTAGTGGCGTGTTCATAGCGTGTTTGTAGCATGTTTATAGCATGTTTATAGCGTGTTTGTAGCATGTTTATAGCGTGTTTATAGCGTGTTTATAACTTGTTTGTAGCGTGTTAATAGCGTGTTTGTAGCATGTTTATAGCGTGTTAATAGCGTGTTTGTAGCGTGTTTATAGCGTGTTTATAACTTGTTTGTAGCGTGTTTATAGCGTGTTTATAGCGTGTTAATAGCGTGTTTGTAGCATGTTTATAGCGTGTTTATAACTTGTTTGTAGCGTGTTTATAGCGTGTGTATAGCGTATTTATAGCGTGTTTATAGCGTGTTTATAGCGTGTCTGTAGCGTGTTTGTAGCGTGTTTATAGCGTGTCTGTAGCGTGTTTATAGCGTGTTTGTAGCATGTTAGTGGCGTGTTTATAGCATGTTTATAGCGTGTTTATAGCGTGTTTGTAGCGTGTTTGTAGCGTGTTAGTGGCCTGTTTATAGCGTGTTTATAACTTGTTTGTAGCGTGTTTATAGCGTGTTTGTAGCATGTTTATAGCGTGTTTGTAGCATGTTTATAGCGTGTTTATAGCGTGTTCATAACTTGTTTGTAGCGTGTTTATAGCGTGTGTATAGCGTGTTTATAACTTGTTTGTAGCATGTTTATAGCGTGTTTGTAGCATGTTTATAGCGTGTTTATAGCGTGTTTATAGCGTGTTTGTAGCATGTTTATAGCATGTTTATAGCGTGTTAGTGGCGTGTTTATAGCGTGTTTGTAGCGTGTTTGTAGCGTGTTCATAGCGTGTCTGTAGCGTGTTTATAGCATGTTTATAGCGTGTTTATAGCGTGTTTGGAGCATGTTTATAGCGTGTTTGTGGCGTGTTTGTAGCGTGTTTATAGCGCGTTAGTAGCGCGCTACTGAATTCTAAAGGTCCCTGGTTCGTTCCCGGGTTTATGTTTATAGCGTGTCTGTAGCGTGTTTATAGCGTGTGTATAGCGTGTTTGTAGCGTGTTAGTGGCGTGTTTATAGCATGTTTATAGCGTGTTAGTGGCGTGTTTATAGCGCGTTAGTGGCGTGTTTATAGCGTGTTTGTAGCATGTTTATAGCGTGTTTGTAGCGTGTTTATAGCGTGTCTTTAGCGTGTTTGTAGCATGTTTATAGCATGTTTATAGCGTGTTTATAGCATGTTTGTAGCGTGTTTACAGCGTGTGTATAGCGTGTTTATAGCATGTTAATAGTGTGTTTGTAGCATGTTTATAGCTTTTTTGTAGCGTGTTTGTAGCATGTTTATAGCGTCTGTAGCGTGTTTATAGCGTGTTTATAGCGTGTGTATAGCGTGTTAGTGGCGTGTTAATAGCGTGTCTGTAGCGTGTTTATAGCGTGTCTGTAGCGTGTTTATAGCGTGTTTATAGCGTGTTTATAGCGTGTTTGTAGCGTGTTCATAGCGTGTCTGTAGCGTGTTTATAGCGTGTTTGTAGCGTGTTTGTAGCATGTTTATAGCATGTTTATAGCGTGTCTGTAGCGTGTGTAGAGCGTGTTTATAGCGTGTTAGTGGCGTGTTTATAGCGTGTCTGTAGCGTGTTTATAGCGTGTTTATAGCATGTCTGTAGCGTGTTTATAGCGTTCTGTAGCGTGTTTATAGCGTGTTAGTGGCGTGTTTATAGCGTGTTTGTAGCATGTTTATAGCGTGTTTGTAGCGTGTTTATAGTGTGTTTATAGCGTGTCTGTAGCGTGTTTATAGCGTGTTTATAGCGTGTCCGTAGCGTGTTTATAGCGTGTTTGTAGCATGTTTATAGCGTGTTTGTAGCGTGTCTGTAGCGTGTTTGTAGCGTGTTTATAGCGTGTCTGTAGCGTGTTTATAGCTTGTTTATAGTGTGTTAGTGGCGTGTTTATAGCATCTTTATAGCGTGTTTATAGCGTGTTTATAGCGTGTTTGTAGCGTGTTAGTGGCGTGTTTGTAGCATGTTTATAGCGGGTTTGTAGCGTGTCTGTAGTGTGTTTATAGCGTGTTTGTAGCGTGTTAGTGGCGTGTTCATAGCGTGTTTGTAGCATGTTTATAGCATGTTTATAGCGTGTTTGTAGCATGTTTATAGCGTGTTTATAGCGTGTTTATAACTTGTTTGTAGCGTGTTAATAGCGTGTTTGTAGCATGTTTATAGCGTGTTAATAGCGTGTTTGTAGCATGTTTATAGCGTGTTTATAACTTGTTTGTAGCGTGTTTATAGCGTGTTTATAGCGTGTTAATAGCGTGTTTGTAGCATGTTTATAGCGTGTTTATAACTTGTTTGTAGCGTGTTTATAGCGTGTGTATAGCGTATTTATAGCGTGTTTATAGCGTGTTTATAGCGTGTCTGTAGCGTGTTTGTAGCGTGTTTATAGCGTGTCTGTAGCGTGTTTATAGCGTGTTTGTAGCATGTTAGTGGCGTGTTTATAGCATGTTTATAGCGTGTTTATAGCGTGTTTATAGCGTGTTTGTAGCGTGTTTGTAGCGTGTTAGTGGCCTGTTTATAGCGTGTTTATAACTTGTTTGTAGCGTGTTTATAGCGTGTTTGTAGCATGTTTATAGCGTGTTTGTAGCATGTTTATAGCGTGTTTATAGCGTGTTCATAACTTGTTTGTAGCGTGTTTATAGCGTGTGTATAGCGTGTTTATAACTTGTTTGTAGCATGTTTATAGCGTGTTTGTAGCATGTTTATAGCATGTTTATAGTGTGTTAGTGGCGTGTTTATAGCGTGTTTGTAGCGTGTTTGTAGCGTGTTCATAGCGTGTCTGTAGCGTGTTTGTAGCGTGTTTATAGCGTGTCTGTAGCGTGTTTATAGCGTGTTTGTAGCATGTTAGTGGCGTATTTATAGCATGTTTATAGCGTGTTTATAGCGTGTTTATAGCGTGTTTGTAGCGTGTTTGTAGCGTGTTAGTGGCCTGTTTATAGCGTGTTTATAACTTGTTTGTAGCGTGTTTATAGCGTGTTTGTAGCATGTTTATAGCGTGTTTGTAGCATGTTTATAGCGTGTTTATAGCGTGTTCATAACTTGTTTGTAGCGTGTTTATAGCGTGTGTATAGCGTGTTTATAACTTGTTTGTAGCATGTTTATAGCGTGTTTGTAGCATGTTTATAGCATGTTTATAGCGTGTTAGTGGCGTGTTTATAGCGTGTTTGTAGCGTGTTTGTAGCGTGTTCATAGCGTGTCTGTAGCGTGTTTATAGCATGTTTATAGCGTGTTTATAGCGTGTTTGGAGCATGTTTATAGCGTGTTTGTAGCATGTTAGTGGCGTGTTTGTAGCGTGTTTATAGCGCGTTAGTAGCGCGCTACTGAATTCTAAAGGTCCCTGGTTCGTTCCCGGGTTTATGTTTATAGCGTGTCTGTAGCGTGTTTATAGCGTGTGTATAGCGTGTTTGTAGCGTGTTAGTGGCGTGTTTATAGCATGTTTATAGCGTGTTAGTGGCGTGTTTATAGCGCGTTAGTGGCGTGTTTATAGCGTGTTTGTAGCATGTTTATAGCGTGTTTGTAGCGTGTTTATAGCGTGTCTTTAGCGTGTTAATAGAGTGTTTAAAGCATGTTTGTAGCGTGTTAGTGGCGTGTTTATAGCGTGTTTGTAGCATGTTTATAGCATGTTTATAGCGTGTTTATAGCATGTTTGTAGCATGTTTACAGCGTGTGTATAGCGTGTTTATAGCATGTTAATAGTGTGTTTGTAGCATGTTTATAGCTTTTTTGTAGCGTGTTTGTAGCATGTTTATAGCGTCTGTAGCGTGTTTATAGCGTGTTTATAGCGTGTGTATAGCGTGTTAGTGGCGTGTTAATAGCGTGTCTGTAGCGTGTTTATAGCGTGTCTGTAGCGTGTTTATAGCGTGTTTATAGCGTGTTTATAGCGTGTTTGTAGCGTGTTTGTAGCGTGTTTATAGCGTGTTTGTAGCATGTTTATAGCGTGTTTGTAGCGTGTTTATAGCGTGTCTGTAGCGTGTTTGTAGCGTGTTTATAGCGTGTTTATAGCGTGTTAGTGGTGTGTTTATAGCATGTTTATAGCATGTTTATAGCGTGTTTATAGCGTGTTTATAGCTTGTTTGTAGCGTGTTTGTAGCATGTTAGTGGCGTGTTTATAGCGTGTTTGTAGCATGTTTATAGCGTGTTTGTAGCGTGTTCATAGCGTGTCTGTAGCGTGTTTATAGCGTGTTTGTAGCGTGTTTGTAGCATGTTTATAGCGTGTTTATAGCGTGTTTGTACCGTACCGTCCCTGGAACAGCAGACTGAGCAGTTTGCAGGCGCTCACAGACACTTCAGGCGAGTTCACATTTTTCTTCATCATTTCCACTAAGTTGACGTGAAGTCCACTGGACACGAGCGGCCAGCGCATCTGACCTGCAACACACGTCGCCATGGAAACGGCAACAAGGTTAGTACAAACATCGACATCAATCTAAAACGGCTTCATAATATATTTATAACAGGATTCTAGCAAATATTTATTTTTGACAATATATTGATGATATTTGGTCAAATATTTGGGTAAAGATTGAAATCAGGATCAGAACCATTCAATTAGTTTAGAGCTTTGGGACCAAATGTCTCCATAGAGCGTCCACTTAGACCAGTGGTCCCCAAACCTTTTGACTCGAGGGCTACGTTGGGTTCTAAAATTTGGCCGAGGGGGGGTCCAGGAGAGAGGCGGGGCCAGGAGAGGGGCGGGGCCAGGAGAGGGGCGGGGCCAGGAGAGGGGCGGGGCCAGGAAAATATGGTGTGTTTGTTTGAACTAATGAATTATTATAAATGACACAAGATTTGACCTGTAACTTATAACAAAGCAACACATGCATTAAATAATGATTCATTATATACTGTCTTCTACTGTCCACAAGAGTCTTCTACTGTCCACAAGAGTCTTCTACTGTCCACTAGAGTCTTCTACTGTCCAATAGTCTTCTACTGTCCACAAGAGTCTTCTACTGTCCACAAGAGTCTTCTACTGTCCACTAGAGTCTTCTACTGTCCACAAGAGTCTTCTACTGTCCACAAGAGTCTTCTACTGTCCACAAGAGTCTTCTACTGTCCACAAGAGTCTTCTACTGTCCACAAGAGTCTTCTACTGTCCACAAGAGTCTTCTACTGTCCACTAGAGTCTTCTACTGTCCACTAGAGTCTTCTACTGTCCACAAGAGTCTTCTACTGTCCACAAGAGTCTTCTACTGTCCACAAGAGTCTTCTACTGTCCACAAGAGTCTTCTACTTTCCACAAGAGTCTTCTACTGTCCACAAGAGTCTTCTACTGTCCACAAGAGTCTTCTACTGTCCACTAGAGTCTTCTACTGTCCACAAGAGTCTTCTACTGTCCACTAGAGTCTTCTACTGTCCACAAGAGTCTTCTACTGTCCACAAGAGTCTTCTACTGTCCACTAGAGTCTTCTACTGTCCACAAGAGTCTTCTACTGTCCACAAGAGTCTTCTACTGTCCACTAGAGTCTTCTACTGTCCACTAGAGTCTTCTACTGTCCACAAGAGTCTTCTACTGTCCACAAGAGTCTTCTACCTTCCACATGAGTCTTCTACTGTCCACAAGAGTCTTCTACTGTCCACAAGAGTCTTCTACTTTCCACAAGAGTCTTCTACTGTCCACAAGAGTCTTCTACTGTCCACTAGAGTCTTCTACTGTCCACAAGAGTCTTCTACTGTCCACAAGAGTCTTCTACTGTCCACAAGAGTCTTCTACTGTCCACTAGAGTCTTCTACTGTCCACAAGAGTCTTCTACTGTCCACAAGAGTCTTCTACTGTCCACTAGAGTCTTCTACTTTCCACAAGAGTCTTCTACTGTCCACAAGAGTCTTCTACTGTCCACTAGGGTTCTACTGTCCACAATAGTCTTCTACTGTCCACAAGAGTCTTCTACTGTCCACAATAGTCTTCTACTGTCCACTAGAGTCTTCTACTGTCCACTTGGGTTCTACAAGAGTCTTCTACTGTCCACAAGAGTCTTCTACTGTCCACTAGGGTTCTACTGTCCACAATAGTCTTCTACTGTCCACAAGAGTCTTCTACTGTCCACAATAGTCTTCTACTGTCCACTAGAGTCTTCTACTGTCCACAAGAGTCTTCTACTGTCCACAAGAGTCTTCTACTGTCCACAAGAGTCTTCTACTGTCCACTAGAGTCTTCTACTGTCCACAAGAGTCTTCTACTGTCCACATGAGTCTTCTACTGTCCACTAGTCTTCTACTGTCCACAAGAGTCTTCTACTGTCCACAAGAGTCTTCTGCTGTCCAAAAGTGTCTTCTACTGTCCACAAGAGTCTTCAACTGTCCACAAGTGTCTTCTACTGTCCACAAGTGTCTTCTACTGTCCACAAGAGTCTTCTACTGTCCACAAGAGTCTTCTACTGTCCACTAGTCTTCTACTGTCCACAAGAGTCTTCTACTGTCCACAAGAGTCTTCTACTGTCCACTAGTCTTCTACTGTCCACAAGAATCTTCTACTGTCCACTAGAGTCTTCTACTGTCCACAAGAGTCTTCTACTGTCCACAAGAGTCTTCTACTGTCCACTAGTCTTCTACTGTCCACAAGAGTCTTCTACTGTCCACAAGAGTCTTCTACTGTCCACTAGAGTCTTCTACTGTCCACTAGAGTCATCTACTGTCCACTAGTCTTCTACTGTCCACAAGAGTCTTCTACTGTCCACAAGAGTCTTCTACTGTCCACTAGCGTCTTCTACTGTCCACAAGAGTCTTCTACTGTCCACAAGAGTCTTCTACTGTCCAAAATAGTCTTCTACTGTCCAAAAGAGTCTTCTACTGTCCACTAGTCTTCTACTGTCCACAAGAGTCTTCTACTGTCCAAAAGAGTCTTCTAGTGTCCACAAGAGTCTTCTACTGTCCACTAGAGTCTTCTTCTGTCCACTAGAGTCTTCTACTGTCCACAAGAGTCTTCTACTATCCACAAGAGTCTTCTACTGTCCACAAGAGTCTTCTACTGTCCACTAGAGTCTTCTACTGTCCACTAGAGTCTTCTACTGTCCAATAGTCTTCTACTGTCCACAAGAGTCTTCTACTGTCCACAAGAGTCTTCTACTGTCCACTAGAGTCTTCTACTGTCCACAAGAGTCTTCTACTGTCCACAAGAGTCTTCTACTGTCCACAAGAGTCTTCTACTGTCCACAAGAGTCTTCTACTGTCCACAAGAGTCTTCTACTGTCCACAAGAGTCTTCTACTGTCCACTAGAGTCTTCTACTGTCCACTAGAGTCTTCTACTGTCCACAAGAGTCTTCTACTGTCCACAAGAGTCTTCTACTGTCCACAAGAGTCTTCTACTGTCCACAAGAGTCTTCTACTTTCCACAAGAGTCTTCTACTGTCCACAAGAGTCTTCTACTGTCCACAAGAGTCTTCTACTGTCCACTAGAGTCTTCTACTGTCCACAAGAGTCTTCTACTGTCCACTAGAGTCTTCTACTGTCCACAAGAGTCTTCTACTGTCCACAAGAGTCTTCTACTGTCCACTAGAGTCTTCTACTGTCCACAAGAGTCTTCTACTGTCCACAAGAGTCTTCTACTGTCCACTAGAGTCTTCTACTGTCCACTAGAGTCTTCTACTGTCCACAAGAGTCTTCTACTGTCCACAAGAGTCTTCTACCTTCCACATGAGTCTTCTACTGTCCACAAGAGTCTTCTACTGTCCACAAGAGTCTTCTACTTTCCACAAGAGTCTTCTACTGTCCACAAGAGTCTTCTACTGTCCACTAGAGTCTTCTACTGTCCACAAGAGTCTTCTACTGTCCACAAGAGTCTTCTACTGTCCACAAGAGTCTTCTACTGTCCACTAGAGTCTTCTACTGTCCACAAGAGTCTTCTACTGTCCACAAGAGTCTTCTACTGTCCACTAGAGTCTTCTACTTTCCACAAGAGTCTTCTACTGTCCACAAGAGTCTTCTACTGTCCACTAGGGTTCTACTGTCCACAATAGTCTTCTACTGTCCACAAGAGTCTTCTACTGTCCACAATAGTCTTCTACTGTCCACTAGAGTCTTCTACTGTCCACTTGGGTTCTACAAGAGTCTTCTACTGTCCACAAGAGTCTTCTACTGTCCACTAGGGTTCTACTGTCCACAATAGTCTTCTACTGTCCACAAGAGTCTTCTACTGTCCACAATAGTCTTCTACTGTCCACTAGAGTCTTCTACTGTCCACAAGAGTCTTCTACTGTCCACAAGAGTCTTCTACTGTCCACAAGAGTCTTCTACTGTCCACTAGAGTCTTCTACTGTCCACAAGAGTCTTCTACTGTCCACATGAGTCTTCTACTGTCCACTAGTCTTCTACTGTCCACAAGAGTCTTCTACTGTCCACAAGAGTCTTCTGCTGTCCAAAAGTGTCTTCTACTGTCCACAAGAGTCTTCAACTGTCCACAAGTGTCTTCTACTGTCCACAAGTGTCTTCTACTGTCCACAAGAGTCTTCTACTGTCCACAAGAGTCTTCTACTGTCCACTAGTCTTCTACTGTCCACAAGAGTCTTCTACTGTCCACAAGAGTCTTCTACTGTCCACTAGTCTTCTACTGTCCACAAGAATCTTCTACTGTCCACTAGAGTCTTCTACTGTCCACAAGAGTCTTCTACTGTCCACAAGAGTCTTCTACTGTCCACTAGTCTTCTACTGTCCACAAGAGTCTTCTACTGTCCACAAGAGTCTTCTACTGTCCACTAGAGTCTTCTACTGTCCACTAGAGTCATCTACTGTCCACTAGTCTTCTACTGTCCACAAGAGTCTTCTACTGTCCACAAGAGTCTTCTACTGTCCACTAGCGTCTTCTACTGTCCACAAGAGTCTTCTACTGTCCACAAGAGTCTTCTACTGTCCAAAATAGTCTTCTACTGTCCAAAAGAGTCTTCTACTGTCCACTAGTCTTCTACTGTCCACAAGAGTCTTCTACTGTCCAAAAGAGTCTTCTAGTGTCCACAAGAGTCTTCTACTGTCCACTAGAGTCTTCTTCTGTCCACTAGAGTCTTCTACTGTCCACAAGAGTCTTCTACTATCCACAAGAGTCTTCTACTGTCCACAAGAGTCTTCTACTGTCCACTAGAGTCTTCTACTGTCCACTAGAGTCATCTACTGTCCACTAGTCTTCTACTGTCCACAAGAGTCTTCTACTGTCCACAAGAGTCTTCTACTGTCCACTAGCGTCTTCTACTGTCCACAAGAGTCTTCTACTGTCCACAAGAGTCTTCTACTGTCCACAATAGTCTTCTACTGTCCAAAAGAGTCTTCTACTGTCCACTAGTCTTCTACTGTCCACAAGAGTCTTCTACTGTCCACAAGAGTCTTCTAGTGTCCACAAGAGTCTTCTACTGTCCACTAGAGTCTTCTTCTGTCCACTAGAGTCTTCTACTGTCCAAAAGAGTCTTCTTCTGTCCACATGAGTCTTCTACTGTCCACAAGAGTCTTCTACTGTCCACTAGAGTCTTCTACTGTCCACAAGAGTCTTCTACTGTCCACAAGAGTCTTCTACTGTCCAATAGTCTTCTACTGTCCACAAGAGTCTTCTACTATCCACAAGAGTCTTCTACTGTCCACAAGAGTCTTCTACTGTCCACAAGAGTCTTCTACCTTCCACATGAGTCTTCTACTGTCCACAAGAGTCTTCTACTGTCCACAAGAGTCTTCTACAGTCCACAAGAGTCTTCTACTGTCCACAAGAGTCTTCTACTGTCCACAATAGTCTTCTACTGTCCAATAGAGTCTTCTACTGTCCACTAGTCTTCTACTGTCCACAAGAGTCTTCTACTGTCCACAAGAGTCTTCTAGTGTCCACAGGAGTCTTCTACTGTCCACTAGTCTTCTACTGTCCACAAGAGTCTTCTACAGTCAACAAGAGTCTTCTACTGTCCACAAGAGTCTTTTACTGTCCACAAGTGTCTTCTACTGTCCACAAGAGTCTTATACTGGCCACAAGAGTCTTCTACTGTCCACTAGAGTCTTCTACTGTGCACAAAAGAGTCTTCTACTGTCCAAAAAAGAGTCTTCTACAGTCCACAAGAGTCTTCTACTGTCCACAAGAGTCTTCTACTGTCCACTAGTCTTCTACTGTCCACTAGTCTTCTACTGTCCACAAGAGTCTTCTACTATCCACAAGAGTCTTCTACTGTCCACAAGAGTCTTCTACTGTCCACAAGAGTCTTCTACTGTCCACTAGTCTTCTACTGTCCACAAGAGTCTTCTAGTGTCCACAAGAGTCTTCTACTGTCCACTAGTCTTCTACTGTCCACTAGTCTTCTACTGTCCACAAGAGTCTTCTACTGTCCACAAGAGTCTTCTACTGTCCACTAGAGTCTTCTACTGTCCACTAGAGTCTTCTACTGTCCACAAGAGTCTTCTACTGTCCACTAGTCTTCTACTGTCCACAAGAGACTTCTACTGTCCACAAGAGTCTTCTACTGTCCACTAGAGTCTTCTACTGTCCAATAGAGTCTTCTACTGTCCACTAGAGTCTTCTTCTGTCCACTAGAGTCTTCTACTGTCCACAAGAGTCTTCTACTGTCCACAAGAGTCTTCTACTGTCCACTAGAGTCTTCTACTGTCCACTAGAGTCATCTACTGTCCACTAGTCTTCTACTGTCCACAAGAGTCTTCTACTGTCCACAAGAGTCTTCTACTGTCCACTAGCGTCTTCTACTGTCCACAAGAGTCTTCTACTGTCCACAAGAGTCTTCTACTGTCCACAATAGTCTTCTACTGTCCAAAAGAGTCTTCTACTGTCCACTAGTCTTCTACTGTCCACAAGAGTCTTCTACTGTCCACAAGAGTCTTCTAGTGTCCACAAGAGTCTTCTACTGTCCACTAGAGTCTTCTTCTGTCCACTAGAGTCTTCTACTGTCCAAAAGAGTCTTCTTCTGTCCACATGAGTCTTCTACTGTCCACAAGAGTCTTCTACTGTCCACTAGAGTCTTCTACTGTCCACAAGAGTCTTCTACTGTCCACAAGAGTCTTCTACTGTCCAATAGTCTTCTACTGTCCACAAGAGTCTTCTACTATCCACAAGAGTCTTCTACTGTACAATAGTCTTCTACTGTCCACAAGAGTCTTCTACTGTCCACAAGAGTCTTCTACCTTCCACATGAGTCTTCTACTGTCCAGAAGAGTCTTCTACTGTCCACAAGAGTCTTCTACAGTCCACAAGAGTCTTCTACTGTCCACAAGAGTCTTCTACTGTCCACAATAGTCTTCTACTGTCCAAAAGAGTCTTCTACTGTCCACTAGTCTTCTACTGTCCACAAGAGTCTTCTACTGTCCACAAGAGTCTTCTAGTGTCCACAGGAGTCTTCTACTGTCCACTAGTCTTCTACTGTCCACAAGAGTCTTCTACAGTCAACAAGAGTCTTCTACTGTCCACAAGAGTCTTTTACTGTCCACAAGTGTCTTCTACTGTCCACAAGAGTCTTATACTGGCCACAAGAGTCTTCTACTGTCCACAAGAGTCTTCTAATGTCCACTTGGGTTCTACAAGAGTCTTCTACTGTCCACAAGAGTCTTCTACTGTCCACTAGGGTTCTACTGTCCACAATAGTCTTCTACTGTCCACAATAGTCTTCTACTGTCCACAAGAGTCTTCTACTGTCCACAAGAGTCTTCTACCGTCCACAAGAGTCTTCTACCGTCCACAAGAGTCTTCTAGTGTCGACAAGAGTCTTCTACTGTCCACAAGAGTCTTCTACTGTCCACAAGAGTCTTCTACTGTCCACTAGTCTTCTACTGTCCACATGAGTCTTCTACTGTCCACATGAGTCTTCTACTGTCCACAAGAGTCTTCTACTGTCCACAAGAGTCTTCTGCTGTCCAAAAGTGTCTTCTGCTGTCCAAAAGTGTCTTCAACTGTCCACAAGTGTCTTCAACTGTCCACAAGTGTCTTCTACTGTCCACAAGTGTCTTCTACTGTCCACAAGAGTCTTCTACTGTCCACAAGAGTCTTCTACTGTCCACTAGTCTTCTACTGTCCACAAGAGTCTTCTACTGTCCACAAGAGTCTTCTACTGTCCACTAGTCTTCTACTGTCCACAAGAATCTTCTACTGTCCACTAGAGTCTTCTACTGTCCACAAGAGTCTTCTACTGTCCACAAGAGTCTTCTACTGTCCACTAGTCTTCTACTGTCCACAAGAGTCTTCTACTGTCCACAAGAGTCTTCTACTGTCCACTAGAGTCTTCTACTGTCCACTAGAGTCATCTACTGTCCACTAGTCTTCTACTGTCCACAAGAGTCTTCTACTGTCCACAAGAGTCTTCTACTGTCCACTAGCGTCTTCTACTGTCCACAAGAGTCTTCTACTGTCCACAAGAGTCTTCTACTGTCCAAAATAGTCTTCTACTGTCCAAAAGAGTCTTCTACTGTCCACTAGTCTTCTACTGTCCACAAGAGTCTTCTACTGTCCACAAGAGTCTTCTAGTGTCCACAAGAGTCTTCTACTGTCCACTAGAGTCTTCTTCTGTCCACTAGAGTCTTCTACTGTCCAAAAGAGTCTTCTTCTGTCCACATGAGTCTTCTACTGTCCACAAGAGTCTTCTACTGTCCACAAGAGTCTTCTACTGTCCACAAGAGTCTTCTACTGTCCACAAGAGTCTTCTACTGTCCAATAGTCTTCTACTGTCCACAAGAGTCTTCTACTATCCACAAGAGTCTTCTACTGTCCACAAGAGTCTTCTACTGTCCACCAGAGTCTTCTACTGTCCACTAGAGTCATCTACTGTCCACTAGTCTTCTACTGTCCACAAGAGTCTTCTACTGTCCACTAGAGTCTTCTTCTGTCCACTAGAGTCTTCTACTGTCCAAAAGAGTCTTCTTCTGTCCACATGAGTCTTCTACTGTCCACTAGCGTCTTCTACTGTCCACAAGAGTCTTCTACTGTCCACAAGAGTCTTCTACTGTCCACAATAGTCTTCTACTGTCCAAAAGAGTCTTCTACTGTCCACTAGTCTTCTACTGTCCACAAGAGTCTTCTACTGTCCACAAGAGTCTTCTACTGTCCACTAGAGTCTTCTTCTGTCCACTAGAGTCTTCTACTGTCCAAAAGAGTCTTCTTCTGTCCACATGAGTCTTCTACTGTCCACAAGAGTCTTCTACTGTCCACTAGAGTCTTCTACTGTCCACAAGAGTCTTCTACTGTCCACAAGAGTCTTCTACTGTCCAATAGTCTTCTACTGTCCACAAGAGTCTTCTACTATCCACAAGAGTCGTCTACTGTACAATAGTCTTCTACTGTCCACAAGAGTCTTCTACTGTCCACAAGAGTCTTCTACCTTCCACATGAGTCTTCTACTGTCCACAAGAGTCTTCTACTGTCCACAAGAGTCTTCTACAGTCCACAAGAGTCTTCTACTGTCCACAAGAGTCTTCTACTGTCCACAATAGTCTTCTACTGTCCAAAAGAGTCTTCTACTGTCCACTAGTCTTCTACTGTCCACAAGAGTCTTCTACTGTCCACAAGAGTCTTCTAGTGTCCACATGAGTCTTCTACTGTCCACTAGTCTTCTACTGTCCACAAGAGTCTTCTACAGTCAACAAGAGTCTTCTACTGTCCACAAGAGTCTTTTACTGTCCACAAGTGTCTTCTACTGTCCACAAGAGTCTTATACTGGCCACAAGAGTCTTCTACTGTCCACTAGAGTCTTCTACTGTGCACAAAAGAGTCTTCTACTGTCCAAAAAAGAGTCTTCTACAGTCCACAAGAGTCTTCTACTGTCCACAAGAGTCTTCTACTGTCCACTAGTCTTCTACTGTCCACAAGAGTCTTCTACTGTCCACAAGAGTCTTCTACTATCCACAAGAGTCTTCTACTGTCCACAAGAGTCTTCTACTGTCCACAAGAGTCTTCTACTGTCCACTAGTCTTCTACTGTCCACAAGAGTCTTCTAGTGTCCACAAGAGTCTTCTACTGTCCACTAGTCTTCTACTGTCCACAAGAGTCTTCTACTGTCCACAAGAGTCTTCTACTGTCCACTAGAGTCTTCTACTGTCCACTAGAGTCTTCTACTGTCCACAAGAGTCTTCTACTGTCCACTAGTCTTCTACTGTCCACAAGAGACTTCTACTGTCCACAAGAGTCTTCTACTGTCCACTAGAGTCTTCTACTGTCCAATAGAGTCTTCTACCGTCCACTAGAGTCTTCTTCTGTCCACTAGAGTCTTCTATTGTCCACAAGAGTCTTCTACTGTCCACAAGAGTCTTCTACTGTCCACTAGAGTCTTCTACTGTCCACTAGAGTCTTCTTCTGTCCACTAGTCTTCTACTGTCCACAAGAGTCTTCTACTGTCCACAAGAGTCTTCTACTGTCCACTAGAGTCTTCTACTGTCCACTAGAGTCATCTACTGTCCACTAGTCTTCTACTGTCCACAAGAGTCTTCTACTGTCCACAAGAGTCTTCTACTGTCCACTAGCGTCTTCTACTGTCCACAAGAGTCTTCTACTGTCCACAAGAGTCTTCTACTGTCCACAATAGTCTTCTACTGTCCAAAATAGTCTTCTACTGTCCACCAGTCTTCTACTGTCCACAAGAGTCTTCTACTGTCCACAAGAGTCTTCTAGTGTCCACAAGAGTCTTCTACTGTCCACTAGAGTCTTCTTCTGTCCACTAGAGTCTTCTACTGTCCAAAAGAGTCTTCTTCTGTCCACATGAGTCTTCTACTGTCCACAAGAGTCTTCTACTGTCCACTAGAGTCTTCTACTGTCCACAAGAGTCTTCTACTGTCCACAAGAGTCTTCTACTGTCCAATAGTCTTCTACTGTCCACAATAGTCTTCTACTATCCACAAGAGTCTTCTACTGTACAATAGTCTTCTACTGTCCACAAGAGTCTTCTACTGTCCACAAGAGTCTTCTACCGTCCACATGAGTCTTCTACTGTCCACAAGAGTCTTCTACTGTCCACAAGAGTCTTCTACAGTCCACAAGAGTCTTCTACTGTCCACAAGAGTCTTCTACTGTCCACAATAGTCTTCTACTGTCCAAAAGAGTCTTCTACTGTCCACTAGTCTTCTACTGTCCACAAGAGTCTTCTACTGTCCACAAGAGTCTTCTAGTGTCCACAGGAGTCTTCTACTGTCCACTAGTCTTCTACTGTCCACAAGAGTCTTCTACAGTCAACAAGAGTCTTCTACTGTCCACAAGAGTCTTTTACTGTCCACAAGTGTCTTCTACTGTCCACAAGAGTCTTATACTGGCCACAAGAGTCTTCTACTGTCCACTAGAGTCTTCTACTGTCCACAAAAGAGTCTTCTACTGTCCAAAAAAGAGTCTTCTACAGTCCACAAGAGTCTTCTACTGTCCACAAGAGTCTTCTACTGTCCACAAAAGAGTCTTCTACTGTCCAAAAAAGAGTCTTCTACAGTCCACAAGAGTCTTCTACTGTCCACAAGAGTCTTCTACTGTCCACTAGTCTTCTACTGTCCACAAGAGTCTTCTACTGTCCACAAGAGTCTTCTACTGTCCACAAGAGTCTTCTACTGTCCACTAGTCTTCTACTGTCCACAAGAATCTTCTACTGTCCACTAGAGTCTTCTACTGTCCACAAGAGTCTTCTACTGTCCACAAGAGTCTTCTACTGTCCACTAGTCTTCTACTGTCCACAAGAGTCTTCTACTGTCCACAAGAGTCTTCTACTGTCCACTAGAGTCTTCTACTGTCCACTAGAGTCATCTACTGTCCACTAGTCTTCTACTGTCCACAAGAGTCTTCTACTGTCCACAAGAGTCTTCTACTGTCCACTAGCGTCTTCTACTGTCCACAAGAGTCTTCTACTGTCCACAAGAGTCTTCTACTGTCCAAAATAGTCTTCTACTGTCCAAAAGAGTCTTCTACTGTCCACTAGTCTTCTACTGTCCACAAGAGTCTTCTACTGTCCACAAGAGTCTTCTAGTGTCCACAAGAGTCTTCTACTGTCCACTAGAGTCTTCTTCTGTCCACTAGAGTCTTCTACTGTCCAAAAGAGTCTTCTTCTGTCCACATGAGTCTTCTACTGTCCACAAGAGTCTTCTACTGTCCACTAGAGTCTTCTACTGTCCACAAGAGTCTTCTACTGTCCACAAGAGTCTTCTACTGTCCAATAGTCTTCTACTGTCCACAAGAGTCTTCTACTATCCACAAGAGTCTTCTACTGTCCACAAGAGTCTTCTACTGTCCACCAGAGTCTTCTACTGTCCACTAGAGTCATCTACTGTCCACTAGTCTTCTACTGTCCACAAGAGTCTTCTACTGTCCACAAGAGTCTTCTACTGTCCACTAGAGTCTTCTTCTGTCCACTAGAGTCTTCTACTGTCCAAAAGAGTCTTCTTCTGTCCACATGAGTCTTCTACTGTCCACTAGCGTCTTCTACTGTCCACAAGAGTCTTCTACTGTCCACAAGAGTCTTCTACTGTCCACAATAGTCTTCTACTGTCCAAAAGAGTCTTCTACTGTCCACTAGTCTTCTACTGTCCACAAGAGTCTTCTACTGTCCACAAGAGTCTTCTAGTGTCCACAGGAGTCTTCTACTGTCCACTAGTCTTCTACTGTCCACAAGAGTCTTCTACAGTCAACAAGAGTCTTCTACTGTCCACAAGAGTCTTTTACTGTCCACAAGTGTCTTCTACTGTCCACAAGAGTCTTATACTGGCCACAAGAGTCTTCTACTGTCCACTAGAGTCTTCTACTGTGCACAAAAGAGTCTTCTACTGTCCAAAAAAGAGTCTTCTACAGTCCACAAGAGTCTTCTACTGTCCACAAGAGTCTTCTACTGTCCACTAGTCTTCTACTGTCCACAAGAGTCTTCTACTGTCCACAAGAGTCTTCTACTATCCACAAGAGTCTTCTACTGTCCACAAGAGTCTTCTACTGTCCACAAGAGTCTTCTACTGTCCACTAGTCTTCTACTGTCCACAAGAGTCTTCTAGTGTCCACAAGAGTCTTCTACTGTCCACTAGTCTTCTACTGTCCACAAGAGTCTTCTACTGTCCACAAGAGTCTTCTACTGTCCACTAGAGTCTTCTACTGTCCACTAGAGTCTTCTACTGTCCACAAGAGTCTTCTACTGTCCACTAGTCTTCTACTGTCCACAAGAGACTTCTACTGTCCACAAGAGTCTTCTACTGTCCACTAGAGTCTTCTACTGTCCAATAGAGTCTTCTACCGTCCACTAGAGTCTTCTTCTGTCCACTAGAGTCTTCTATTGTCCACAAGAGTCTTCTACTGTCCACAAGAGTCTTCTACTGTCCACTAGAGTCTTCTACTGTCCACTAGAGTCTTCTTCTGTCCACTAGTCTTCTACTGTCCACAAGAGTCTTCTACTGTCCACAAGAGTCTTCTACTGTCCACTAGAGTCTTCTACTGTCCACTAGAGTCATCTACTGTCCACTAGTCTTCTACTGTCCACAAGAGTCTTCTACTGTCCACAAGAGTCTTCTACTGTCCACTAGCGTCTTCTACTGTCCACAAGAGTCTTCTACTGTCCACAAGAGTCTTCTACTGTCCACAATAGTCTTCTACTGTCCAAAATAGTCTTCTACTGTCCACCAGTCTTCTACTGTCCACAAGAGTCTTCTACTGTCCACAAGAGTCTTCTAGTGTCCACAAGAGTCTTCTACTGTCCACTAGAGTCTTCTTCTGTCCACTAGAGTCTTCTACTGTCCAAAAGAGTCTTCTTCTGTCCACATGAGTCTTCTACTGTCCACAAGAGTCTTCTACTGTCCACTAGAGTCTTCTACTGTCCACAAGAGTCTTCTACTGTCCACAAGAGTCTTCTACTGTCCAATAGTCTTCTACTGTCCACAAGAGTCTTCTACTATCCACAAGAGTCTTCTACTGTACAATAGTCTTCTACTGTCCACAAGAGTCTTCTACTGTCCACAAGAGTCTTCTACCGTCCACATGAGTCTTCTACTGTCCACAAGAGTCTTCTACTGTCCACAAGAGTCTTCTACAGTCCACAAGAGTCTTCTACTGTCCACAAGAGTCTTCTACTGTCCACAATAGTCTTCTACTGTCCAAAAGAGTCTTCTACTGTCCACTAGTCTTCTACTGTCCACAAGAGTCTTCTACTGTCCACAAGAGTCTTCTAGTGTCCACAGGAGTCTTCTACTGTCCACTAGTCTTCTACTGTCCACAAGAGTCTTCTACAGTCAACAAGAGTCTTCTACTGTCCACAAGAGTCTTTTACTGTCCACAAGTGTCTTCTACTGTCCACAAGAGTCTTATACTGGCCACAAGAGTCTTCTACTGTCCACTAGAGTCTTCTACTGTCCACAAAAGAGTCTTCTACTGTCCAAAAAAGAGTCTTCTACAGTCCACAAGAGTCTTCTACTGTCCACAAGAGTCTTCTACTGTCCACTAGTCTTCTACTGTCCACAAGAGTCTTCTACTGTCCACAAGAGTCTTCTACTATCCACAAGAGTCTTCTACTGTCCACAAGAGTCGTCTACTGTCCACAAGAGTCTTCTACTGTCCACTAGTCTTCTACTGTCCACAAGAGTCTTCTACTGTCCACAAGAGTCTTCTACTGTCCACTAGTCTTCTACTGTCCACAAGAGTCTTCTACTGTCCACAAGAGTCTTCTACTGTCCACTAGAGTCTTCTACTGTCCACTAGAGTCTTCTACTGTCCACAAGAGTCTTCTACTGTCCACTAGTCTTCTACTGTCCACAAGAGACTTCTACTGTCCACAAGAGTCTTCTACTGTCCACTAGAGTCTTCTACTGTCCAATAGAGTCTTCTACTGTCCACTAGAGTATTCTACTGTGCACAAGAGTCTTCTACTGTCCACACGAGTCTTCTTCTGTCCACAAGAGTCTTCTACTGTCCAGAAGAGTCTTCTACTGTCCACTAGAGTCTTCTACTGTCCACTAGAGTCTTCTACTGTCCACTAGAGTCTTCTTCTGTCCACTAGAGTCTTCTACTGTCCACAAGAGTCTTCTACTGTCCACAAGAGTCTTCTACTGCCCACAAGTCTTCTACTGTCCACAAGAGTCTTCTACTGTGCACAAGAGTCTTCTACTCTCCACAAGAGTCTTCTTCTGTCCAAAAGAATCTTCTACTGTCCAGAAGAGTCTTCTACTGTCCACAAGAGTCGTCTACTGTCCACAAGAGTCTTCTACTGTCCCCTAGAGTCTTCTACTGTCCACAAGAGTCTTCTACTATCCACAAGAGTCTTCTACTGTCCACAAGAGTCTTCTACTGTCCACAAGAGTCTTCTACTGTCCACATGAGTCTTCTACTGTCCATAAGAGTCTTCTACTGTCCACAAGAGTCTTCTACTGTCCACTAGGGTTCTACTGTCCACAAGAGTCTTCTACAGTCCACAAGAGTCTTCTACAGTCCACAAGAGTCTTCTACTGTCCACAAGAGTCTTCTACTGTCCACTAGTCTTCTACTGTCCACTAGTCTTCTACTGTCCACAAGAGTCTTCTAGTGTACACAAGAGTCTTCTACAGTCCAGAAGAGTCTTCTACTGTCCACTAGAGTCTTCTACTGTCCACTAGAGTCTTCTTCTGTCCACTAGAGTCTTCTACTGTCCACAAGAGTCTTCTACTGTCCACAAGAGTCTTCTACTGTCCACAAGTCTTCTACTGTCCACTAGAGTCTTCTTCTGTCCACTAGAGTCTTCTACTGTGCACAAGAGTCTTCTACTGTCCACAAGAGTCTTCTTCTGTCCACAAGAGTCTTCTACTGTCCAGAAGAGTCTTCTACTGTCCACAAGAGTCGTCTACTGTCCACAAGAGTCTTCTAGTGTCCACAAGAGTCTTCTACTGTCCACAAGAGTCTTCTACTGTCCACAAGAGTCTTCTACTATCCACAAGAGTTTTCTACTATTCACAAGAGTCTTCTTCTGTCCACAAGAGTCTTCTACTGTCCACAAGAGTCTTCTACTGTCCACAAGAGTCTTTCACTGTCCACTTGGGTTCTACTGTCCACAAGAGTCTTCTACAGTCCACAAGAGTCTTCTACTGTCCACAAGAGTCTTCTACTGTCCACAAGAGTCTTCTACTGTCCACAAGAGTCTTCTACTGTCCACATGAGTCTTCTACTGTCCACAAGAGTCTTCTACTGTCCACTAGAGTCTTCTACTGTCCACTAGGGTTCTACTGTCCACAAGAGTCTTCTACAGTCCACAAGAGTCTTCTACAGTCCACAAGAGTCTTCTACTGTCCACAAGAGTCTTTTACTATCCACAAGAGTCTTCTACTGTCCACAAGAGTCTTCTACTGTCCACAAGAGTCTTCTACTGTCCACTAGTCTTCTACTGTCCACAAGAGTCTTCTACTGTCCACAAGAGTCTTCTACTGTCCACTAGTCTTCTACTGTCCACAAGAGTCTTCTACTGTCCACAAGAGTCTTCTACTGTCCACTAGAGTCTTCTACTGTCCACTAGAGTCTTCTACTGTCCACAAGAGTCTTCTACTGTCCACTAGTCTTCTACTGTCCACAAGAGACTTCTACTGTCCACAAGAGTCTTCTACTGTCCACTAGAGTCTTCTACTGTCCAATAGAGTCTTCTACTGTCCACAAGAGTCTTCTACTGTCCACTAGTCTTCTACTGTCCACACGAGTCTTCTTCTGTCCACAAGAGTCTTCTACTGTCCAGAAGAGTCTTCTACTGTCCACTAGAGTCTTCTACTGTCCACTAGAGTCTTCTTCTGTCCACTAGAGTCTTCTACTGTCCACAAGAGTCTTCTACTGTCCACTAGTCTTCTACTGTCCACAAGTCTTCTACTGTCCACAAGAGTCTTCTACTGTGCACAAGAGTCTTCTACTGTCCAGAAGAGTCTTCTACTGTCCACAAGAGTCGTCTACTGTCCACAAGAGTCTTCTACTGTCCACAAGAGTCTTCTACTGTCCACAAGAGTCTTCTACTGTCCACAAGAGTCTTCTACTGTCCCCTAGAGTCTTCTACTGTCCACAAGAGTCTTCTACTATCCACAAGAGTCTTCTACTGTCCACAAGAGTCTTCTACTGTCCACAAGAGTCTTTCACTGTCCACTTGGGTTCTACTGTCCACAAGAGTCTTCTACAGTCCACAAGAGTCTTCTACTGTCCACAAGAGTCTTCTACTGTCCACAAGAGTCTTCTACTGTCCACATGAGTCTTCTACTGTCCATAAGAGTCTTCTACTGTCCACAAGAGTCTTCTACTGTCCACTAGGGTTCTACTGTCCACAAGAGTCTTCTACAGTCCACAAGAGTCTTCTACAGTCCACAAGAGTCTTCTACTGTCAACAAGAGTCTTCTACTGTCCACAATAGTCTTCTACAGTCCACAAGAGTCTTCTACAGTCCACAAGAGTCTTCTACTGTCCAAAAGAGTCTTCTACTGTCCACTAGTCTTCTACTGTCCACTAGTCTTCTACTGTCCACAAGAGTCTTCTACTGTCCACAAGAGTCTTCTACAGTCCAGAAGAGTCTTCTACTGTCCACTAGAGTCTTCTACTGTCCACTAGAGTCTTCTTCTGTCCACTAGAGTCTTCTACTGTCCACAAGAGTCTTCTACTGTCCACAAGTCTTCTACTGTCCACTAGAGTCTTCTTCTGTCCACTAGAGTCTTCTACTGTGCACAAGAGTCTTCTACTGTCCACAAGAGTCTTCTTCTGTCCACAAGAGTCTTCTACTGTCCAGAAGAGTCTTCTACTGTCCACAAGAGTCGTCTACTGTCCACAAGAGTCTTCTACTGTCCACAAGAGTCTTTTACTGTCCACAAGAGTCTTCTACTGTCCCCTAGAGTCTTCTACTGTCCACAAGAGTCTTCTACTATCCACAAGAGTTTTCTACTATTCACAAGAGTCTTCTTCTGTCCAAAAGAGTCTTCTACTGTCCACAAGAGTCTTCTACTGTCCACAAGAGTCTTTCACTGTCCACTTGGGTTCTACTGTCCACAAGAGTCTTCTACAGTCCACAAGAGTCTTCTACTGTCCACAAGAGTCTTCTACTGTCCACAAGAGTCTTCTACTGTCCACATGAGTCTTCTACTGTCCACAAGAGTCGTCTACTGTCCACTAGAGTCTTCTACTGTCCACTAGGGTTCTACTGTCCACAAGAGTCTTCTACAGTCCACAAGAGTCTTCTACAGTCCACAAGAGTCTTCTACTGTCCACAAGCGTCTTCTACTGTCCACAATAGTCTTCTACTGTCCAAAAGAGTCTTCTACTGTCCACTAGTCTTCTACTGTCCACAAGAGTCTTCTACTGTCCACAATAGTCTTCTACTGTCCAAAATAGTCTTCTACTGTCCACTAGTCTTCTACTGTCCACAAGAGTCTTCTACTGTCCACAAGAGTCTTCTAGTGTCCACAAGAGTCTTCTACTGTCCACTAGTCTTCTACTGTCCACAAGAGTCTTCTACTGTCCACAAGAGTCTTCTACAGTCAACAAGAGTCTTCTACTGTCCACAAGACTCTTTTACTGTTCACAAGTGTCTTCTACTGTCCACAAGAGTCTTATACTGTCCACAAGAGTCTTCTAGTGTCCACATGAGTCTTCTACTGTCCACTAGAGTCTTCTACTGTCCAAAAGTGTCTTCTACTGTCCACAAGAGTCTTCAACTGTCCACAAGTGTCTTCTACTGTCCACAAGTGTCTTCTACTGTCCACAAGAGTCTTCTACTGTCCACAAGAGTCTTCTACTGTCCACTAGTCTTCTACTGTCCACAAGAGTCTTCTACTGTCCACAAGAGTCTTCTACTGTCCACTAGTCTTCTACTGTCCACAAGAATCTTCTACTGTCCACAAGAGTCTTCTACTGTCCACTAGAGTCTTCTACTGTCCACTAGAGTCATCTACTGTCCACTAGTCTTCTACTGTCCACAAGAGTCTTCTACTGTCCACAAGAGTCTTCTACTGTCCACTAGCGTCTTCTACTGTCCACAAGAGTCTTCTACTGTCCACAATAGTCTTCTACTGTCCAAAAGAGTCTTCTACTGTCCACTAGTCTTCTACTGTCCACAAGAGTCTTCTACTGTCCACAAGAGTCTTCTAGTGTCCACAAGAGTCTTCTACTGTCCACTAGAGTCTTCTTCTGTCCACTAGAGTCTTCTACTGTCCAAAAGAGTCTTCTTCTGTCCACATGAGTCTTCTACTGTCCACAAGAGTCTTCTACTGTCCACTAGAGTCTTCTACTGTCCACAAGAGTCTTCTACTGTCCACAAGAGTCTTCTACTGTCCAATAGTCTTCTACTGTCCACAAGAGTCTTCTACTATCCACAAGAGTCTTCTACTGTACAATAGTCTTCTACTGTCCACAAGAGTCTTCTACTGTCCACAAGAGTCTTCTACCTTCCACATGAGTCTTCTACTGTCCACAAGAGTCTTCTACTGTCCACAAGAGTCTTCTACAGTCCACAAGAGTCTTCTACTGTCCACAAGAGTCTTCTACTGTCCACAATAGTCTTCTACTGTCCAAAAGAGTCTTCTAGTGTCCACTAGTCTTCTACTGTCCACAAGAGTCTTCTACTGTCCACTAGAGTCTTCTACTGTCCACAAGAGTCTTCTACTGTCCACTTGGGTTCTACAAGAGTCTTCTACTGTCCACAAGAGTCTTCTACTGTCCACTAGGGTTCTACTGTCCACAATAGTCTTCTACTGTCCACAAGAGTCTTCTACTGTCCACAATAGTCTTCTACTGTCCACAAGAGTCTTCTACTGTCCACTAGTCTTCTACCGTCCACAAGAGTCTTCTACTGTCCACAAGAGTCTTCTAGTGTCGACAAGAGTCTTCTACTGTTCACAAGAGTCTTCTACTGTCCACATGAGTCTTCTACTGTCCACTAGTCTTCTACTGTCCACAAGAGTCTTCTACTGTCCACAAGAGTCTTCTGCTGTCCAAAAGTGTCTTCTACTGTCCACAAGAGTCTTCAACTGTCCACAAGTGTCTTCTACTGTCCACAAGTGTCTTCTACTGTCCACAAGAGTCTTCTACTGTCCACAAGAGTCTTCTACTGTCCACTAGTCTTCTACTGTCCACAAGAGTCTTCTACTGTCCACAAGAGTCTTCTACTGTCCACTAGTCTTCTACTGTCCACAAGAGTCTTCTACTGTCCACTAGCGTCTTCTACTGTCCACAAGAGTCTTCTACTGTCCACAAGAGTCTTCTACTGTCCACAATAGTCTTCTACTGTCCAAAAGAGTCTTCTACTGTCCACAAGAGTCTTCTACTGTCCACAAGAGTCTTCTACTGTCCACTAGAGTCTTCTTCTGTCCACTAGAGTCTTCTACTGTCCAAAAGAGTCTTCTTCTGTCCACATGAGTCTTCTACTGTCCACAAGAGTCTTCTACTGTCCACTAGAGTCTTCTACTGTCCACAAGAGTCTTCTACTGTCCACAAGAGTCTTCTACTGTCCAATAGTCTTCTACTGTCCACAAGAGTCTTCTACTATCCACAAGAGTCTTCTACTGTACAATAGTCTTCTACTGTCCACAAGAGTCTTCTACTGTCCACAAGAGTCTTCTACCTTCCACATGAGTCTTCTACTGTCCACAAGAGTCTTCTACTGTCCACAAGAGTCTTCTACAGTCCACAAGAGTCTTCTACTGTCCACAAGAGTCTTCTACTGTCCACAATAGTCTTCTACTGTCCAAAAGAGTCTTCTAGTGTCCACTAGTCTTCTACTGTCCACAAGAGTCTTCTACTGTCCACTAGAGTCTTCTACTGTCCACAAGAGTCTTCTACTGTCCACTTGGGTTCTACAAGAGTCTTCTACTGTCCACAAGAGTCTTCTACTGTCCACTAGGGTTCTACTGTCCACAATAGTCTTCTACTGTCCACAAGAGTCTTCTACTGTCCACAATAGTCTTCTACTGTCCACAAGAGTCTTCTACTGTCCACTAGTCTTCTACCGTCCACAAGAGTCTTCTACTGTCCACAAGAGTCTTCTAGTGTCGACAAGAGTCTTCTACTGTCCACAAGAGTCTTCTACTGTCCACATGAGTCTTCTACTGTCCACTAGTCTTCTACTGTCCACAAGAGTCTTCTACTGTCCACAAGAGTCTTCTGCTGTCCAAAAGTGTCTTCTACTGTCCACAAGAGTCTTCAACTGTCCACAAGTGTCTTCTACTGTCCACAAGTGTCTTCTACTGTCCACAAGAGTCTTCTACTGTCCACAAGAGTCTTCTACTGTCCACTAGTCTTCTACTGTCCACAAGAGTCTTCTACTGTCCACAAGAGTCTTCTACTGTCCACTAGTCTTCTACTGTCCACAAGAGTCTTCTACTGTCCACAAGAGTCTTCTACTGTCCACTAGCGTCTTCTACTGTCCACAAGAGTCTTCTACTGTCCACAAGAGTCTTCTACTGTCCACAATAGTCTTCTACTGTCCAAAAGAGTCTTCTACTGTCCACAAGAGTCTTCTACTGTCCACAAGAGTCTTCTACTGTCCACTAGTCTTCTACTGTCCACAAGAGTCTTCTACTGTCCACAAGAGTCTTCTACTGTCCACTAGAGTCTTCTACTGTCCACTAGAGTCATCTACTGTCCACTAGTCTTCTACTGTCCACAAGAGTCTTCTACTGTCCACAAGAGTCTTCTACTGTCCACTAGCGTCTTCTACTGTCCACAAGAGTCTTCTACTGTCCACAAGAGTCTTCTACTGTCCAAAATAGTCTTCTACTGTCCAAAAGAGTCTTCTACTGTCCACTAGTCTTCTACTGTCCACAAGAGTCTTCTACTGTCCACAAGAGTCTTCTAGTGTCCACAAGAGTCTTCTACTGTCCACTAGAGTCTTCTTCTGTCCACTAGAGTCTTCTACTGTCCAAAAGAGTCTTCTTCTGTCCACATGAGTCTTCTACTGTCCACAAGAGTCTTCTACTGTCCACTAGAGTCTTCTACTGTCCACAAGAGTCTTCTACTGTCCACAAGAGTCTTCTACTGTCCAATAGTCTTCTACTGTCCACAAGAGTCTTCTACTATCCACAAGAGTCTTCTACTGTCCACAAGAGTCTTCTACTGTCCACTAGAGTCTTCTACTGTCCACTAGAGTCATCTACTGTCCACTAGTCTTCTACTGTCCACAAGAGTCTTCTACTGTCCACAAGAGTCTTCTACTGTCCACTAGCGTCTTCTACTGTCCACAAGAGTCTTCTACTGTCCACAAGAGTCTTCTACTGTCCACAATAGTCTTCTACTGTCCAAAAGAGTCTTCTACTGTCCACTAGTCTTCTACTGTCCACAAGAGTCTTCTACTGTCCACAAGAGTCTTCTAGTGTCCACAAGAGTCTTCTACTGTCCACTAGAGTCTTCTTCTGTCCACTAGTCTTCTACTGTCCAAAAGAGTCTTCTTCTGTCCACATGAGTCTTCTACTGTCCACAAGAGTCTTCTACTGTCCACTAGAGTCTTCTACTGTCCACAAGAGTCTTCTACTGTCCACAAGAGTCTTCTACTGTCCAATAGTCTTCTACTGTCCACAAGAGTCTTCTACTATCCACAAGAGTCTTCTACTGTACAATAGTCTTCTACTGTCCACAAGAGTCTTCTACTGTCCACAAGAGTCTTCTACCTTCCACATGAGTCTTATACTGTCCACAAGAGTCTTCTACTGTCCACAAGAGTCTTCTACAGTCCACAAGAGTCTTCTACTGTCCACTAGTCTTCTACTGTCCACAAGAGTCTTCTACTGTCCACAAGAGTCTTCTAGTGTCCACAGGAGTCTTCTACTGTCCACTAGTCTTCTACTGTCCACAAGAGGCTTCTACAGTCAACAAGAGTCTTCTACTGTCCACTAGTCTTCTACTGTCCACAAGAGTCTTCTACTGTCCACAAGAGTCTTCTAGTGGCCACAAGAGTCTTCTACTGTCCACTAGAGTCTTCTACTGTGCACAAAAGAGTCTTCTACTGTCCAAAAAAGAGTCTTCTACAGTCCACAAGAGTCTTCTACTGTCCACAAGAGTCTTCTACTGTCCACTAGTCTTCTACTGTCCACAAGAGTCTTCTACTGTCCACAAGAGTCTTCTACTATCCACAAGAGTCTTCTACTGTCCACAAGAGTCTTCTACTGTCCACAAGAGTCTTCTACTGTCCACTAGTCTTCTACTGTCCACAAGAGTCTTCTAGTGTCCACAAGAGTCTTCTACTGTCCACTAGTCTTCTACTGTCCACAAGAGTCTTCTACTGTCCACAAGAGTCTTCTACTGTCCACTAGAGTCTTCTACTGTCCACTAGAGTCTTCTACTGTCCACAAGAGTCTTCTACTGTCCACTAGTCTTCTACTGTCCACAAGAGACTTCTACTGTCCACAAGAGTCTTCTACTGTCCACTAGAGTCTTCTACTGTCCAATAGAGTCTTCTACTGTCCACTAGAGTCTTCTTCTGTCCACTAGAGTCTTCTACTGTCCACAAGAGTCTTCTACTGTCCACAAGAGTCTTCTACTGTCCACTAGAGTCTTCTACTGTCCACTAGAGTCTTCTTCTGTCCACTAGTCTTCTACTGTCCACAAGAGTCTTCTACTGTCCACAAGAGTCTTCTACTGTCCACTAGAGTCTTCTACTGTCCACTAGAGTCATCTACTGTCCACTAGTCTTCTACTGTCCACAAGAGTCTTCTACTGTCCACAAGAGTCTTCTACTGTCCACTAGCGTCTTCTACTGTCCACAAGAGTCTTCTACTGTCCACAAGAGTCTTCTACTGTCCACAATAGTCTTCTACTGTCCAAAAGAGTCTTCTACTGTCCACTAGTCTTCTACTGTCCACAAGAGTCTTCTACTGTCCACAAGAGTCTTCTAGTGTCCACAAGAGTCTTCTACTGTCCACTAGAGTCTTCTTCTGTCCACTAGAGTCTTCTACTGTCCAAAAGAGTCTTCTTCTGTCCACATGAGTCTTCTACTGTCCACAAGAGTCTTCTACTGTCCACTAGAGTCTTCTACTGTCCACAAGAGTCTTCTACTGTCCACAAGAGTCTTCTACTGTCCAATAGTCTTCTACTGTCCACAAGAGTCTTCTACTATCCACAAGAGTCTTCTACTGTACAATAGTCTTCTACTGTCCACAAGAGTCTTCTACTGTCCACAAGAGTCTTCTACCTTCCACATGAGTCTTCTACTGTCCACAAGAGTCTTCTACTGTCCACAAGAGTCTTCTACAGTCCACAAGAGTCTTCTACTGTCCACAAGAGTCTTCTACTGTCCACAATAGTCTTCTACTGTCCAAAAGAGTCTTCTACTGTCCACTAGTCTTCTACTGTCCACAAGAGTCTTCTACTGTCCACAAGAGTCTTCTAGTGTCCACAGGAGTCTTCTACTGTCCACTAGTCTTCTACTGTCCACAAGAGTCTTCTACAGTCAACAAGAGTCTTCTACTGTCCACAAGAGTCTTTTACTGTCCACAAGTGTCTTCTACTGTCCACAAGAGTCTTATACTGGCCACAAGAGTCTTCTACTGTCCACTAGAGTCTTCTACTGTCCACAAAAGAGTCTTCTACTGTCCAAAAAAGAGTCTTCTACAGTCCACAAGAGTCTTCTACTGTCCACAAGAGTCTTCTACTGTCCACTAGTCTTCTACTGTCCACAAGAGTCTTCTACTGTCCACAAGAGTCTTCTACTATCCACAAGAGTCTTCTACTGTCCACAAGAGTCTTCTACTGTCCACAAGAGTCTTCTACTGTCCACTAGTCTTCTACTGTCCACAAGAGTCTTCTACTGTCCACAAGAGTCTTCTACTGTCCACTAGTCTTCTACTGTCCACAAGAGTCTTCTACTGTCCACAAGAGTCTTCTACTGTCCACTAGAGTCTTCTACTGTCCACTAGAGTCTTCTACTGTCCACAAGAGTCTTCTACTGTCCACTAGTCTTCTACTGTCCACAAGAGACTTCTACTGTCCACAAGAGTCTTCTACTGTCCACAAGAGTCTTCTACTGTCCAATAGAGTCTTCTACTGTCCACTAGAGTATTCTACTGTGCACAAGAGTCTTCTACTGTGCAGAAGAGTCTTCTACTGTCCACACGAGTCTTCTTCTGTCCACAAGAGTCTTCTACTGTCCAGAAGAGTCTTCTACTGTCCACTAGAGTCTTCTACTGTCCACTAGAGTCTTCTACTGTCCACTAGAGTCTTCTTCTGTCCACTAGAGTCTTCTACTGTCCACAAGAGTCTTCTACTGTCCACAAGAGTCTTCTACTGCCCACAAGTCTTCTACTGTCCACAAGAGTCTTCTACTGTGCACAAGAGTCTTCTACTCTCCACAAGAGTCTTCTTCTGTCCAAAAGAGTCTTCTACTGTCCAGAAGAGTCTTCTACTGTCCACAAGAGTCGTCTACTGTCCACAAGAGTCTTCTACTGTCCACAAGAGTCTTCTACTGTCCACAAGAGTCTTCTACTGTCCCCTAGAGTCTTCTACTGTCCACAAGAGTCTTCTACTATCCACAAGAGTCTTCTACTGTCCACAAGAGTCTTCTACTGTCCACAAGAGTCTTTCACTGTCCACTTGGGTTCTACTGTCCACAAGAGTCTTCTACAGTCCACAAGAGTCTTCTACTGTCCACAAGAGTCTTCTACTGTCCACAAGAGTCTTCTACTGTCCACATGAGTCTTCTACTGTCCATAAGAGTCTTCTACTGTCCACAAGAGTCTTCTACTGTCCACAAGAGTCTTCTACTGTCCACATGAGTCTTCTACTGTCCATAAGAGTCTTCTACTGTCCACAAGAGTCTTCTACTGTCCACTAGGGTTCTACTGTCCACAAGAGTCTTCTACAGTCCACAAGAGTCTTCTACAGTCCACAATAGTCTTCTACTGTCCACTAGTCTTCTACTGTCCACTAGTCTTCTACTGTCCACAAGAGTCTTCTACTGTACACAAGAGTCTTCTACAGTCCAGAAGAGTCTTCTACTGTCCACTAGAGTCTTCTACTGTCCACTAGAGTCTTCTTCTGTCCACTAGAGTCTTCTACTGTCCACAAGAGTCTTCTACTGTCCACAAGAGTCTTCTACAGTCAACAAGAGTCTTCTACTGTCCACAAGACTCTTTTACTGTTCACAAGTGTCTTCTACTGTCCACAAGAGTCTTATACTGTCCACAAGAGTCTTCTAGTGTCCACATGAGTCTTCTACTGTCCACTAGAGTCTTCTACTGTCCAAAAGTGTCTTCTACTGTCCACAAGAGTCTTCAACTGTCCACAAGTGTCTTCTACTGTCCACAAGTGTCTTCTACTGTCCACAAGAGTCTTCTACTGTCCACAAGAGTCTTCTACTGTCCACTAGTCTTCTACTGTCCACAAGAGTCTTCTACTGTCCACAAGAGTCTTCTACTGTCCACTAGTCTTCTACTGTCCACAAGAATCTTCTACTGTCCACAAGAGTCTTCTACTGTCCACTAGAGTCTTCTACTGTCCACTAGAGTCATCTACTGTCCACTAGTCTTCTACTGTCCACAAGAGTCTTCTACTGTCCACAAGAGTCTTCTACTGTCCACTAGCGTCTTCTACTGTCCACAAGAGTCTTCTACTGTCCACAATAGTCTTCTACTGTCCAAAAGAGTCTTCTACTGTCCACTAGTCTTCTACTGTCCACAAGAGTCTTCTACTGTCCACAAGAGTCTTCTAGTGTCCACAAGAGTCTTCTACTGTCCACTAGAGTCTTCTTCTGTCCACTAGAGTCTTCTACTGTCCAAAAGAGTCTTCTTCTGTCCACATGAGTCTTCTACTGTCCACAAGAGTCTTCTACTGTCCACTAGAGTCTTCTACTGTCCACAAGAGTCTTCTACTGTCCACAAGAGTCTTCTACTGTCCACAAGAGTCTTCTACTGTCCAAAAGAGTCTTCTAGTGTCCACTAGTCTTCTACTGTCCACAAGAGTCTTCTACTGTCCACTAGAGTCTTCTACTGTCCACAAGAGTCTTCTACTGTCCACTTGGGTTCTACAAGAGTCTTCTACTGTCCACAAGAGTCTTCTACTGTCCACTAGGGTTCTACTGTCCACAATAGTCTTCTACTGTCCACAAGAGTCTTCTACTGTCCACAATAGTCTTCTACTGTCCACAAGAGTCTTCTACTGTCCACTAGTCTTCTACCGTCCACAAGAGTCTTCTACTGTCCACAAGAGTCTTCTAGTGTCGACAAGAGTCTTCTACTGTCCACAAGAGTCTTCTACTGTCCACATGAGTCTTCTACTGTCCACTAGTCTTCTACTGTCCACAAGAGTCTTCTACTGTCCACAAGAGTCTTCTGCTGTCCAAAAGTGTCTTCTACTGTCCACAAGAGTCTTCAACTGTCCACTAGAGTCTTCTTCTGTCCACTAGAGTCTTCTACTGTCCACAAGAGTCTTCTACTGTCCACAAGAGTCTTCTACAGTCAACAAGAGTCTTCTACTGTCCACAAGACTCTTTTACTGTTCACAAGTGTCTTCTACTGTCCACAAGAGTCTTATACTGTCCACAAGAGTCTTCTAGTGTCCACATGAGTCTTCTACTGTCCACTAGAGTCTTCTACTGTCCAAAAGTGTCTTCTACTGTCCACAAGAGTCTTCAACTGTCCACAAGTGTCTTCTACTGTCCACAAGTGTCTTCTACTGTCCACAAGAGTCTTCTACTGTCCACAAGAGTCTTCTACTGTCCACTAGTCTTCTACTGTCCACAAGAGTCTTCTACTGTCCACAAGAGTCTTCTACTGTCCACTAGTCTTCTACTGTCCACAAGAATCTTCTACTGTCCACAAGAGTCTTCTACTGTCCACTAGAGTCTTCTACTGTCCACTAGAGTCATCTACTGTCCACTAGTCTTCTACTGTCCACAAGAGTCTTCTACTGTCCACAAGAGTCTTCTACTGTCCACTAGCGTCTTCTACTGTCCACAAGAGTCTTCTACTGTCCACAATAGTCTTCTACTGTCCAAAAGAGTCTTCTACTGTCCACTAGTCTTCTACTGTCCACAAGAGTCTTCTACTGTCCACAAGAGTCTTCTAGTGTCCACAAGAGTCTTCTACTGTCCACTAGAGTCTTCTTCTGTCCACTAGAGTCTTCTACTGTCCAAAAGAGTCTTCTTCTGTCCACATGAGTCTTCTACTGTCCACAAGAGTCTTCTACTGTCCACTAGAGTCTTCTACTGTCCACAAGAGTCTTCTACTGTCCACAAGAGTCTTCTACTGTCCACAAGAGTCTTCTACTGTCCAAAAGAGTCTTCTAGTGTCCACTAGTCTTCTACTGTCCACAAGAGTCTTCTACTGTCCACTAGAGTCTTCTACTGTCCACAAGAGTCTTCTACTGTCCACTTGGGTTCTACAAGAGTCTTCTACTGTCCACAAGAGTCTTCTACTGTCCACTAGGGTTCTACTGTCCACAATAGTCTTCTACTGTCCACAAGAGTCTTCTACTGTCCACAATAGTCTTCTACTGTCCACAAGAGTCTTCTACTGTCCACTAGTCTTCTACCGTCCACAAGAGTCTTCTACTGTCCACAAGAGTCTTCTAGTGTCGACAAGAGTCTTCTACTGTCCACAAGAGTCTTCTACTGTCCACATGAGTCTTCTACTGTCCACTAGTCTTCTACTGTCCACAAGAGTCTTCTACTGTCCACAAGAGTCTTCTGCTGTCCAAAAGTGTCTTCTACTGTCCACAAGAGTCTTCAACTGTCCACAAGTGTCTTCTACTGTCCACAAGTGTCTTCTACTGTCCACAAGAGTCTTCTACTGTCCACAAGAGTCTTCTACTGTCCACTAGTCTTCTACTGTCCACAAGAGTCTTCTACTGTCCACAAGAGTCTTCTACTGTCCACTAGTCTTCTACTGTCCACAAGAGTCTTCTACTGTCCACAAGAGTCTTCTACTGTCCACTAGCGTCTTCTACTGTCCACAAGAGTCTTCTACTGTCCACAAGAGTCTTCTACTGTCCACAATAGTCTTCTACTGTCCAAAAGAGTCTTCTACTGTCCACAAGAGTCTTCTACTGTCCACAAGAGTCTTCTACTGTCCACTAGTCTTCTACTGTCCACAAGAGTCTTCTACTGTCCACAAGAGTCTTCTACTGTCCACTAGAGTCTTCTACTGTCCACTAGAGTCATCTACTGTCCACTAGTCTTCTACTGTCCACAAGAGTCTTCTACTGTCCACAAGAGTCTTCTACTGTCCACTAGCGTCTTCTACTGTCCACAAGAGTCTTCTACTGTCCACAAGAGTCTTCTACTGTCCAAAATAGTCTTCTACTGTCCAAAAGAGTCTTCTACTGTCCACTAGTCTTCTACTGTCCACAAGAGTCTTCTACTGTCCACAAGAGTCTTCTAGTGTCCACAAGAGTCTTCTACTGTCCACTAGAGTCTTCTTCTGTCCACTAGAGTCTTCTACTGTCCAAAAGAGTCTTCTTCTGTCCACATGAGTCTTCTACTGTCCACAAGAGTCTTCTACTGTCCACTAGAGTCTTCTACTGTCCACAAGAGTCTTCTACTGTCCACAAGAGTCTTCTACTGTCCAATAGTCTTCTACTGTCCACAAGAGTCTTCTACTATCCACAAGAGTCTTCTACTGTCCACAAGAGTCTTCTACTGTCCACTAGAGTCTTCTACTGTCCACTAGAGTCATCTACTGTCCACTAGTCTTCTACTGTCCACAAGAGTCTTCTACTGTCCACAAGAGTCTTCTACTGTCCACTAGCGTCTTCTACTGTCCACAAGAGTCTTCTACTGTCCACAAGAGTCTTCTACTGTCCACAATAGTCTTCTACTGTCCAAAAGAGTCTTCTACTGTCCACTAGTCTTCTACTGTCCACAAGAATCTTCTACTGTCCACAAGAGTCTTCTAGTGTCCACAAGAGTCTTCTACTGTCCACTAGAGTCTTCTTCTGTCCACTAGTCTTCTACTGTCCAAAAGAGTCTTCTTCTGTCCACATGAGTCTTCTACTGTCCACAAGAGTCTTCTACTGTCCACTAGAGTCTTCTACTGTCCACAAGAGTCTTCTACTGTCCACAAGAGTCTTCTACTGTCCAATAGTCTTCTACTGTCCACAAGAGTCTTCTACTATCCACAAGAGTCTTCTACTGTACAATAGTCTTCTACTGTCCACAAGAGTCTTCTACTGTCCACAAGAGTCTTCTACCTTCCACATGAGTCTTATACTGTCCACAAGAGTCTTCTACTGTCCACAAGAGTCTTCTACAGTCCACAAGAGTCTTCTACTGTCCACAAGAGTCTTCTACTG
Source organism: Eucyclogobius newberryi (assembly GCF_026437365.1). Lineage (NCBI taxonomy): Eukaryota > Metazoa > Chordata > Actinopteri > Gobiiformes > Gobiidae > Eucyclogobius > Eucyclogobius newberryi. Next base: position 2,565,207 of record NW_027316389.1, on the reverse strand, counting down.
TCCACAATAGTCTTCTACTGTCCAAAAGAGTCTTCTACTGTCCACTAGTCTTCTACTGTCCACAAGAGTCTTCTACTGTCCACAAGAGTCTTCTAGTGTCCACAGGAGTCTTCTACTGTCCACTAGTCTTCTACTGTCCACAAGAGGCTTCTACAGTCAACAAGAGTCTTCTACTGTCCACAAGAGTCTTTTACTGTCCACAAGTGTCTTCTACTGTCCACAAGAGTCTTATACTGGCCACAAGAGTCTTCTACTGTCCACTAGAGTCTTCTACTGTGCACAAAAGAGTCTTCTACTGTCCAAAAAAGAGTCTTCTACAGTCCACAAGAGTCTTCTACTGTCCACAAGAGTCTTCTACTGTCCACTAGTCTTCTACTGTCCACAAGAGTCTTCTACTGTCCACAAGAGTCTTCTACTATCCACAAGAGTCTTCTACTGTCCACAAGAGTCTTCTACTGTCCACAAGAGTCTTCTACTGTCCACTAGTCTTCTACTGTCCACAAGAGTCTTCTAGTGTCCACAAGAGTCTTCTACTGTCCACTAGTCTTCTACTGTCCACAAGAGTCTTCTACTGTCCACAAGAGTCTTCTACTGTCCACTAGAGTCTTCTACTGTCCACTAGAGTCTTCTACTCTCCACAAGAGTCTTCTACTGTCCACTAGTCTTCTACTGTCCACAAGAGACTTCTACTGTCCACAAGAGTCTTCTACTGTCCACTAGAGTCTTCTACTGTCCAATAGAGTCTTCTACTGTCCACTAGAGTCTTCTTCTGTCCACTAGAGTCTTCTACTGTCCACAAGAGTCTTCTACTGTCCACAAGAGTCTTCTACTGTCCACTAGAGTCTTCTACTGTCCACTAGAGTCTTCATCTGTCCACTAGTCTTCTACTGTCCACAAGAGTCTTCTACTGTCCACAAGAGTCTTCTACTGTCCACTAGAGTCTTCTACTGTCCACAAGAGTCTTCTACTGTCCACTAGCGTCTTCTACTGTCCACAAGAGTCTTCTACTGTCCACAAGAGTCTTCTACTGTCCACAATAGTCTTCTACTGTCCAAAAGAGTCTTCTACTGTCCACTAGTCTTCTACTGTCCACAAGAGTCTTCTACTGTCCACAAGAGTCTTCTAGTGTCCACAAGAGTCTTCTACTGTCCACTAGAGTCTTCTTCTGTCCACTAGAGTCTTCTACTGTCCAAAAGAGTCTTCTTCTGTCCACATGAGTCTTCTACTGTCCACAAGAGTCTTCTACTGTCCACTAGAGTCTTCTACTGTCCACAAGAGTCTTCTACTGTCCACAAGAGTCTTCTACTGTCCAATAGTCTTCTACTGTCCACAAGAGTCTTCTACTATCCACAAGAGTCTTCTACTGTACAATAGTCTTCTACTGTCCACAAGAGTCTTCTACTGTCCACAAGAGTCTTCTACCTTCCACATGAGTCTTCTACTGTCCACAAGAGTCTTCTACTGTCCACAAGAGTCTTCTACCTTCCACATGAGTCTTCTACTGTCCACAAGAGTCTTCTACTGTCCACAATAGTCTTCTACAGTCCACAAGAGTCTTCTACTGTCCACAAGAGTCTTCTACTGTCCACAATAGTCTTCTACTGTCCAAAAGAGTCTTCTACTGTCCACTAGTCTTCTACTGTCCACAAGAGTCTTCTACTGTCCACAAGAGTCTTCTAGTGTCCACAGGAGTCTTCTACTGTCCACTAGTCTTCTACTGTCCACAAGAGTCTTCTACAGTCAACAAGAGTCTTCTACTGTCCACAAGAGTCTTTTACTGTCCACAAGTGTCTTCTACTGTCCACAAGAGTCTTATACTGGCAGCAAGAGTCTTCTACTGTCCACTAGAGTCTTCTACTGTCCACAAAAGAGTCTTCTACTGTCCAAAAAAGAGTCTTCTACAGTCCACAAGAGTCTTCTACTGTCCACAAGAGTCTTCTACTGTCCACTAGTCTTCTACTGTCCACAAGAGTCTTCTACTGTCCACAAGAGTCTTCTACTATCCACAAGAGTCTTCTACTGTCCACAAGAGTCTTCTACTGTCCACAAGAGTCTTCTACTGTCCACTAGTCTTCTACTGTCCACAAGAGTCTTCTACTGTCCACAAGAGTCTTCTACTGTCCACTAGTCTTCTACTGTCCACAAGAGTCTTCTACTGTCCACAAGAGTCTTCTACTGTCCACTAGAGTCTTCTACTGTCCACTAGAGTCTTCTACTGTCCACAAGAGTCTTCTACTGTCCACTAGTCTTCTACTGTCCACAAGAGACTTCTACTGTCCACAAGAGTCTTCTACTGTCCACTAGAGTCTTCTACTGTCCAATAGAGTCTTCTACTGTCCACTAGAGTATTCTACTGTGCACAAGAGTCTTCTACTGTGCAGAAGAGTCTTCTACTGTCCACACGAGTCTTCTTCTGTCCACAAGAGTCTTCTACTGTCCAGAAGAGTCTTCTACTGTCCACTAGAGTCTTCTACTGTCCACTAGAGTCTTCTACTGTCCACTAGAGTCTTCTTCTGTCCACTAGAGTCTTCTACTGTCCACAAGAGTCTTCTACTGTCCACAAGAGTCTTCTACTGCCCACAAGTCTTCTAATGTCCACAAGAGTCTTCTACTGTGCACAAGAGTCTTCTACTCTCCACAAGAGTCTTCTTCTGTCCAAAAGAGTCTTCTACTGTCCAGAAGAGTCTTCTACTGTCCACAAGAGTCGTCTACTGTCCACAAGAGTCTTCTACTGTCCACAAGAGTCTTCTACTGTCCACAAGAGTCTTCTACTGTCCCCTAGAGTCTTCTACTGTCCACAAGAGTCTTCTACTATCCACAAGAGTCTTCTACTGTCCACAAGAGTCTTCTACTGTCCACAAGAGTCTTTCACTGTCCACTTGGGTTCTACTGTCCACAAGAGTCTTCTACAGTCCACAAGAGTCTTCTACTGTCCACAAGAGTCTTCTACTGTCCACAAGAGTCTTCTACTGTCCACAAGAGTCTTCTACTGTCCACATGAGTCTTCTACTGTCCATAAGAGTCTTCTACTGTCCACAAGAGTCTTCTACTGTCCACTAGGGTTCTACTGTCCACAAGAGTCTTCTACAGTCCACAAGAGTCTTCTACAGTCCACAAGAGTCTTCTACTGTCCACAAGAGTCTTCTACTGTCCACAATAGTCTTCTACTGTCCAAAAGAGTCTTCTACTGTCCACTAGTCTTCTACTGTCCACTAGTCTTCTACTGTCCACAAGAGTCTTCTACTGTACACAAGAGTCTTCTACAGTCCAGAAGAGTCTTCTACAGTCCACAAGAGTCTTCTACTGTCCACAAGAGTCTTCTACTGTCCACAATAGTCTTCTACTGTCCAAAAGAGTCTTCTACTGTCCACTAGTCTTCTACTGTCCACAAGAGTCTTCTACTGTCCACAAGAGTCTTCTAGTGTCCACAGGAGTCTTCTACTGTCCACTAGTCTTCTACTGTCCACAAGAGTCTTCTACAGTCAACAAGAGTCTTCTACTGTCCACAAGAGTCTTTTACTGTCCACAAGTGTCTTCTACTGTCCACAAGAGTCTTATACTGGCAGCAAGAGTCTTCTACTGTCCACTAGAGTCTTCTACTGTCCACAAAAGAGTCTTCTACTGTCCAAAAAAGAGTCTTCTACAGTCCACAAGAGTCTTCTACTGTCCACAAGAGTCTTCTACTGTCCACTAGTCTTCTACTGTCCACAAGAGTCTTCTACTGTCCACAAGAGTCTTCTACTATCCACAAGAGTCTTCTACTGTCCACAAGAGTCTTCTACTGTCCACAAGAGTCTTCTACTGTCCACTAGTCTTCTACTGTCCACAAGAGTCTTCTACTGTCCACAAGAGTCTTCTACTGTCCACTAGTCTTCTACTGTCCACAAGAGTCTTCTACTGTCCACAAGAGTCTTCTACTGTCCACTAGAGTCTTCTACTGTCCACTAGAGTCTTCTACTGTCCACAAGAGTCTTCTACTGTCCACTAGTCTTCTACTGTCCACAAGAGACTTCTACTGTCCACAAGAGTCTTCTACTGTCCACTAGAGTCTTCTACTGTCCAATAGAGTCTTCTACTGTCCACTAGAGTATTCTACTGTGCACAAGAGTCTTCTACTGTGCAGAAGAGTCTTCTACTGTCCACACGAGTCTTCTTCTGTCCACACGAGTCTTCTTCTGTCCACAAGAGTCTTCTACTGTCCAGAAGAGTCTTCTACTGTCCACTAGAGTCTTCTACTGTCCACTAGAGTCTTCTTCTGTCCACTAGAGTCTTCTACTGTCCACAAGAGTCTTCTACTGTCCACAAGAGTCTTCTACTGTCCACAAGTCTTCTACTGTCCACAAGAGTCTTCTACTGTGCACAAGAGTCTTCTACTGTCCACAAGAGTCTTCTACTGTCCAGAAGAGTCTTCTACTGTCCACAAGAGTCGTCTACTGTCCACAAGAGTCTTCTACTGTCCACAAGAGTCTTCTACTGTCCACAAGAGTCTTCTACTGTCCCCTAGAGTCTTCTACTGTCCACAAGAGTCTTCTACTATCCACAAGAGTCTTCTACTGTCCACAAGAGTCTTCTACTGTCCACAAGAGTCTTTCACTGTCCACTTGGGTTCTACTGTCCACAAGAGTCTTCTACAGTCCACAAGAGTCTTCTACTGTCCACAAGAGTCTTCTACTGTCCACAAGAGTCTTCTACTGTCCACAAGAGTCTTCTACTGTCCACATGAGTCTTCTACTGTCCATAAGAGTCTTCTACTGTCCACAAGAGTCTTCTACTGTCCACTAGGGTTCTACTGTCCACAAGAGTCTTCTACAGTCCACAAGAGTCTTCTACAGTCCACAAGAGTCTTCTACTGTCAACAAGAGTCTTCTACTGTCCACAATAGTCTTCTACTGTCCAAAAGAGTCTTCTACTGTCCACTAGTCTTCTACTGTCCACTAGTCTTCTACTGTCCACAAGAGTCTTCTACTGTCCACAAGAGTCTTCTACAGTCCAGAAGAGTCTTCTACTGTCCACTAGAGTCTTCTACTGTCCACTAGAGTCTTCTTCTGTCCACTAGAGTCTTCTACTGTCCACAAGAGTCTTCTACTGTCCACAAGTCTTCTACTGTCCACTAGAGTCTTCTTCTGTCCACTAGAGTCTTCTACTGTGCACAAGAGTCTTCTACTGTCCACAAGAGTCTTCTTCTGTCCACAAGAGTCTTCTACTGTCCAGAAGAGTCTTCTACTGTCCACAAGAGTCGTCTACTGTCCACAAGAGTCGTCTACTGTCCAAAAGAGTCTTCTACTGTCCACTAGTCTTCTACTGTCCACAAGAGTCTTCTACTGTCCACAAGAGTCTTCTAGTGTCCACAAGAGTCTTCTACTGTCCACAAGAGTCTTCTACTGTCCACTAGAGTCTTCTACTGTCCACTAGAGTCTTCTACTGTCCACAAGAGTCTTCTACTGTCCACTAGTCTTCTACTGTCCACAAGAGACTTCTACTGTCCACAAGAGTCTTCTACTGTCCACTAGAGTCTTCTACTGTCCAATAGAGTCTTCTACTGTCCACTAGAGTATTCTACTGTGCACAAGAGTCTTCTACTGTGCAGAAGAGTCTTCTACTGTCCACACGAGTCTTCTTCTGTCCACAAGAGTCTTCTACTGTCCAGAAGAGTCTTCTACTGTCCACTAGAGTCTTCTACTGTCCACTAGAGTCTTCTACTGTCCACTAGAGTCTTCTTCTGTCCACTAGAGTCTTCTACTGTCCACAAGAGTCTTCTACTGTCCACAAGAGTCTTCTACTGCCCACAAGTCTTCTACTGTCCACAAGAGTCTTCTACTGTGCACAAGAGTCTTCTACTGTCCACTAGAGTCTTCTTCTGTCCACTAGAGTCTTCTACTGTGCACAAGAGTCTTCTACTGTCCACAAGAGTCGTCTTCTGTCCACAAGAGTCTTCTACTGTCCACAAGAGTCTTCTACTGTCCACAAGAGTCGTCTACTGTCCACAAGAGTCTTCTAGTGTCCACAAGAGTCTTCTACTGTCCACAAGAGTCTTCTACTGTCCACAAGAGTCTTCTACTATCCACAAGAGTTTTCTACTATTCACAAGAGTCTTCTTCTGTCCACAAGAGTCTTCTACTGTCCACAAGAGTCTTCTACTGTCCACAAGAGTCTTTCACTGTCCACTTGGGTTCTACTGTCCACAAGAGTCTTCTACAGTCCACAAGAGTCTTCTACTGTCCACAAGAGTCTTCTACTGTCCACAAGAGTCTTCTACTGTCCACATGAGTCTTCTACTGTTCACAAGAGTCTTCTACTGTCCACTAGAGTCTTCTACTGTCCACTAGGGTTCTACTGTCCACAAGAGTCTTCTACAGTCCACAAGAGTCTTCTACAGTCCACAAGAGTCTTCTACTGTCCACAAGAGTCTTTTACTATCCACAAGAGTCTTCTACTGTCCACAAGAGTCTTCTACTGTCCACAAGAGTCTTCTACTGTCCACTAGTCTTCTACTGTCCACAAGAGTCTTCTACTGTCCACAAGAGTCTTCTACTGTCCACTAGTCTTCTACTGTCCACAAGAGTCTTCTACTGTCCACAAGAGTCTTCTACTGTCCACTAGAGTCTTCTACTGTCCACTAGAGTCTTCTACTGTCCACAAGAGTCTTCTACTGTCCACTAGTCTTCTACTGTCCACAAGAGACTTCTACTGTCCACAAGAGTCTTCTACTGTCCACTAGAGTCTTCTACTGTCCAATAGAGTCTTCTACTGTCCACAAGAGTCTTCTACTGTCCACTAGTCTTCTACTGTCCACACGAGTCTTCTTCTGTCCACAAGAGTCTTCTACTGTCCAGAAGAGTCTTCTACTGTCCACTAGAGTCTTCTACTGTCCACTAGAGTCTTCTTCTGTCCACTAGAGTCTTCTACTGTCCACAAGAGTCTTCTACTGTCCACAAGAGTCTTCTACTGTCCACAAGTCTTCTACTGTCCACAAGAGTCTTCTACTGTGCACAAGAGTCTTCTACTGTCCACAAGAGTCTTCTACTGTCCAGAAGAGTCTTCTACTGTCCACAAGAGTCGTCTACTGTCCACAAGAGTCTTCTACTGTCCACAAGAGTCTTCTACTGTCCACAAGAGTCTTCTACTGTCCCCTAGAGTCTTCTACTGTCCACAAGAGTCTTCTACTATCCACAAGAGTCTTCTACTGTCCACAAGAGTCTTCTACTGTCCACAAGAGTCTTTCACTGTCCACTTGGGTTCTACTGTCCACAAGAGTCTTCTACAGTCCACAAGAGTCTTCTACTGTCCACAAGAGTCTTCTACTGTCCACAAGAGTCTTCTACTGTCCACAAGAGTCTTCTACTGTCCACATGAGTCTTCTACTGTCCATAAGAGTCTTCTACTGTCCACAAGAGTCTTCTACTGTCCACTAGGGTTCTACTGTCCACAAGAGTCTTCTACAGTCCACAAGAGTCTTCTACAGTCCACAAGAGTCTTCTACTGTCAACAAGAGTCTTCTACTGTCCACAATAGTCTTCTACTGTCCAAAAGAGTCTTCTACTGTCCACTAGTCTTCTACTGTCCACTAGTCTTCTACTGTCCACAAGAGTCTTCTACTGTCCACAAGAGTCTTCTACAGTCCAGAAGAGTCTTCTACTGTCCACTAGAGTCTTCTACTGTCCACTAGAGTCTTCTTCTGTCCACTAGAGTCTTCTACTGTCCACAAGAGTCTTCTACTGTCCACAAGTCTTCTACTGTCCACTAGAGTCTTCTTCTGTCCACTAGAGTCTTCTACTGTGCACAAGAGTCTTCTACTGTCCACAAGAGTCTTCTTCTGTCCACAAGAGTCTTCTACTGTCCAGAAGAGTCTTCTACTGTCCACAAGAGTCGTCTACTGTCCACAAGAGTCTTCTACTGTCCACAAGAGTCTTTTACTGTCCACAAGAGTCTTCTACTGTCCCCTAGAGTCTTCTACTGTCCACAAGAGTCTTCTACTATCCACAAGAGTTTTCTACTATTCACAAGAGTCTTCTTCTGTCCAAAAGAGTCTTCTACTGTCCACAAGAGTCTTCTACTGTCCACAAGAGTCTTTCACTGTCCACTTGGGTTCTACTGTCCACAAGAGTCTTCTACAGTCCACAAGAGTCTTCTACTGTCCACAAGAGTCTTCTACTGTCCACAAGAGTCTTCTACTGTCCACATGAGTCTTCTACTGTCCACAAGAGTCGTCTACTGTCCACTAGAGTCTTCTACTGTCCACTAGGGTTCTACTGTCCACAAGAGTCTTCTACAGTCCACAAGAGTCTTCTACAGTCCACAAGAGTCTTCTACTGTCCACAAGAGTCTTCTACTGTCCACAATAGTCTTCTACTGTCCAAAAGAGTCTTCTACTGTCCAGAAGAGTCTTCTACTGTCCACAAGAGTCGTCTACTGTCCACAAGAGTCTTCTACTGTCCACAAGAGTCTTCTACTGTCCACAAGAGTCTTCTACTGTCCCCTAGAGTCTTCTACTGTCCACAAGAGTCTTCTACTATCCACAAGAGTCTTCTACTGTCCACAAGAGTCTTCTACTGTCCACAAGAGTCTTTCACTGTCCACTTGGGTTCTACTGTCCACAAGAGTCTTCTACAGTCCACAAGAGTCTTCTACTGTCCACAAGAGTCTTCTACTGTCCACAAGAGTCTTCTACTGTCCACATGAGTCTTCTACTGTCCATAAGAGTCTTCTACTGTCCACAAGAGTCTTCTACTGTCCACTAGGGTTCTACTGTCCACAAGAGTCTTCTACAGTCCACAAGAGTCTTCTACAGTCCACAAGAGTCTTCTACTGTCCACAAGAGTCTTCTACTGTCCACAATAGTCTTCTACTGTCCAAAAGAGTCTTCTACTGTCCACTAGTCTTCTACTGTCCACTAGTCTTCTACTGTCCACAAGAGTCTTCTACTGTACACAAGAGTCTTCTACAGTCCAGAAGAGTCTTCTACTGTCCACTAGAGTCTTCTACTGTCCACTAGTCTTCTTCTGTCCACTAGAGTCTTCTACTGTCCACAAGAGTCTTCTACTGTCCACAAGAGTCTTCTACTGTCCACAAGTCTTCCACTGTCCACTAGAGTCTTCTTCTGTCCACTAGAGTCTTCTACTGTGCACAAGAGTCTTCTACTGTCCACAAGAGTCTTCTTCTGTCCACAAGAGTCTTCTACTGTCCAGAAGAGTCTTCTACTGTCCACAAGAGTTGTCTACTGTCCACAAGAGTCTTCTAGTGTCCACAAGAGTCTTCTACTGTCCACAAGAGTCTTCTACTGTCCACAAGAGTCTTCTACTATCCACAAGAGTTTTCTACTATTCACAAGAGTCTTCTTCTGTCCACAAGAGTCTTCTACTGTCCACAAGAGTCTTCTACTGTCCACAAGAGTCTTTCACTGTCCACTTGGGTTCTACTGTCCACAAGAGTCTTCTACAGTCCACAAGAGTCTTCTACTGTCCACAAGAGTCTTCTACTGTCCACAAGAGTCTTCTACTGTCCACAAGAGTCTTCTACTGTCCACAAGAGTCTTCTACTGTCCACTAGAGTCTTCTACTGTCCACTAGGGTTCTACTGTCCACAAGAGTCTTCTACAGTCCACAAGAGTCTTCTACAGTCCACAAGAGTCTTCTACTGTCCACAAGAGTCTTTTACTATCCACAAGAGTCTTCTACTGTCCACAAGAGTCTTCTACTGTCCACAAGAGTCTTCTACTGTCCACTAGTCTTCTACTGTCCACAAGAGTCTTCTACTGTCCACAAGAGTCTTCTACTGTCCACTAGTCTTCTACTGTCCACAAGAGTCTTCTACTGTCCACAAGAGTCTTCTACTGTCCACTAGAGTCTTCTACTGTCCACTAGAGTCTTCTACTGTCCACAAGAGTCTTCTACTGTCCACTAGTCTTCTACTGTCCACAAGAGACTTCTACTGTCCACAAGAGTCTTCTACTGTCCACTAGAGTCTTCTACTGTCCAATAGAGTCTTCTACTGTCCACAAGAGTCTTCTACTGTCCACTAGTCTTCTACTGTCCACACGAGTCTTCTTCTGTCCACAAGAGTCTTCTACTGTCCAGAAGAGTCTTCTACTGTCCACTAGAGTCTTCTACTGTCCACTAGAGTCTTCTTCTGTCCACTAGAGTCTTCTACTGTCCACAAGAGTCTTCTACTGTCCACAAGAGTCTTCTACTGTCCACAAGTCTTCTACTGTCCACAAGAGTCTTCTACTGTGCACAAGAGTCTTCTACTGTCCACAAGAGTCTTCTACTGTCCAGAAGAGTCTTCTACTGTCCACAAGAGTCGTCTACTGTCCACAAGAGTCTTCTACTGTCCACAAGAGTCTTCTACTGTCCACAAGAGTCTTCTACTGTCCACAAGAGTCTTCTACTGTCCCCTAGAGTCTTCTACTGTCCACAAGAGTCTTCTACTATCCACAAGAGTCTTCTACTGTCCACAAGAGTCTTCTACTGTCCACAAGAGTCTTTCACTGTCCACTTGGGTTCTACTGTCCACAAGAGTCTTCTACAGTCCACAAGAGTCTTCTACTGTCCACAAGAGTCTTCTACTGTCCACAAGAGTCTTCTACTGTCCACATGAGTCTTCTACTGTCCATAAGAGTCTTCTACTGTCCACAAGAGTCTTCTACTGTCCACTAGGGTTCTACTGTCCACAAGAGTCTTCTACAGTCCACAAGAGTCTTCTACAGTCCACAAGAGTCTTCTACTGTCAACAAGAGTCTTCTACTGTCCACAATAGTCTTCTACTGTCCAAAAGAGTCTTCTACTGTCCACTAGTCTTCTACTGTCCACTAGTCTTCTACTGTCCACAAGAGTCTTCTACTGTCCACAAGAGTCTTCTACAGTCCAGAAGAGTCTTCTACTGTCCACTAGAGTCTTCTACTGTCCACTAGAGTCTTCTTCTGTCCACTAGAGTCTTCTACTGTCCACAAGAGTCTTCTACTGTCCACAAGTCTTCTACTGTCCACTAGAGTCTTCTTCTGTCCACTAGAGTCTTCTACTGTGCACAAGAGTCTTCTACTGTCCACAAGAGTCTTCTTCCGTCCACAAGAGTCTTCTACTGTCCAGAAGAGTCTTCTACTGTCCACAAGAGTCGTCTACTGTCCACAAGAGTCTTCTACTGTCCACAAGAGTCTTTTACTGTCCACAAGAGTCTTCTACTGTCCCCTAGAGTCTTCTACTGTCCACAAGAGTCTTCTACTATCCACAAGAGTCTTCTACTGTCCACATGAGTCTTCTACTGTCCACAAGAGTCGTCTACTGTCCACTAGAGTCTTCTACTGTCCACTAGGGTTCTACTGTCCACAAGAGTCTTCTACAGTCCACAAGAGTCTTCTACAGTCCACAAGAGTCTTCTACTGTCCACAAGAGTCTTCTACTGTCCACAATAGTCTTCTACTGTCCAAAAGAGTCTTCTACTGTCCACTAGTCTTCTACTGTCCACAAGAGTCTTCTACTGTCCACAATAGTCTTCTACTGTCCAAAATAGTCTTCTACTGTCCACTAGTCTTCTACTGTCCACAAGAGTCTTCTACTGTCCACAAGAGTCTTCTAGTGTCCACAAGAGTCTTCTACTGTCCACTAGTCTTCTACTGTCCACAAGAGTCTTCTACTGTCCACAAGAGTCTTCTACAGTCAACAAGAGTCTTCTACTGTCCACAAGACTCTTTTACTGTTCACAAGTGTCTTCTACTGTCCACAAGAGTCTTATACTGTCCACAAGAGTCTTCTAGTGTCCACATGAGTCTTCTACTGTCCACTAGAGTCTTCTACTGTCCAAAAGTGTCTTCTACTGTCCACAAGAGTCTTCAACTGTCCACAAGTGTCTTCTACTGTCCACAAGTGTCTTCTACTGTCCACAAGAGTCTTCTACTGTCCACAAGAGTCTTCTACTGTCCACTAGTCTTCTACTGTCCACAAGAGTCTTCTACTGTCCACAAGAGTCTTCTACTGTCCACTAGTCTTCTACTGTCCACAAGAATCTTCTACTGTCCACAAGAGTCTTCTACTGTCCACTAGAGTCTTCTACTGTCCACTAGAGTCATCTACTGTCCACTAGTCTTCTACTGTCCACAAGAGTCTTCTACTGTCCACAAGAGTCTTCTACTGTCCACTAGCGTCTTCTACTGTCCACAAGAGTCTTCTACTGTCCACAATAGTCTTCTACTGTCCAAAAGAGTCTTCTACTGTCCACTAGTCTTCTACTGTCCACAAGAGTCTTCTACTGTCCACAAGAGTCTTCTAGTGTCCACAAGAGTCTTCTAATGTCCACTAGAGTCTTCTTCTGTCCACTAGAGTCTTCTACTGTCCAAAAGAGTCTTCTTCTGTCCACATGAGTCTTCTACTGTCCACAAGAGTCTTCTACTGTCCAGTAGAGTCTTCTACTGTCCACAAGAGTCTTCTACTGTCCACAAGAGTCTTCTACTGTCCAATAGTCTTCTACTGTCCACAAGAGTCTTCTACTATCCACAAGAGTCTTCTACTGTACAATAGTCTTCTACTGTCCACAAGAGTCTTCTACTGTCCACAAGAGTCTTCTACCTTCCACATGAGTCTTCTACTGTCCACAAGAGTCTTCTACTGTCCACAAGAGTCTTCTACACTCCACAAGAGTCTTCTACTGTCCACAAGAGTCTTCTACTGTCCACAATAGTCTTCTACTGTCCAAAAGAGTCTTCTAGTGTCCACTAGTCTTCTACTGTCCACAAGAGTCTTCTACTGTCCACTAGAGTCTTCTACTGTCCACAAGAGTCTTCTACTGTCCACTTGGGTTCTACAAGAGTCTTCTACTGTCCACAAGAGTCTTCTACTGTCCACTAGGGTTCTACTGTCCACAATAGTCTTCTACTGTCCACAAGAGTCTTCTACTGTCCACAATAGTCTTCTACTGTCCACAAGAGTCTTCTACTGTCCACTAGTCTTCTACCGTCCACAAGAGTCTTCTACTGTCCACAAGAGTCTTCTAGTGTCGACAAGAGTCTTCTACTGTCCACAAGAGTCTTCTACTGTCCACATGAGTCTTCTACTGTCCACTAGTCTTCTACTGTCCACAAGAGTCTTCTACTGTCCACAAGAGTCTTCTGCTGTCCAAAAGTGTCTTCTACTGTCCACAAGAGTCTTCAACTGTCCACAAGTGTCTTCTACTGTCCACAAGAGTCTTCTACTGTCCACAAGAGTCTTCTACTGTCCACAAGAGTCTTCTACTGTCCACTAGTCTTCTACTGTCCACAAGAGTCTTCTACTGTCCACAAGAGTCTTCTACTGTCCACTAGTCTTCTACTGTCCACAAGAATCTTCTACTGTCCACTAGAGTCTTCTACTGTCCACAAGAGTCTTCTACTGTCCACAAGAGTCTTCTACTGTCCACTAGTCTTCTACTGTCCACAAGAGTCTTCTACTGTCCACAAGAGTCTTCTACTGTCCACTAGAGTCTTCTACTGTCCACTAGAGTCATCTACTGTCCACTAGTCTTCTACTGTCCACAAGAGTCTTCTACTGTCCACAAGAGTCTTCTACTGTCCACTAGCGTCTTCTACTGTCCACAAGAGTCTTCTACTGTCCACAAGAGTCTTCTACTGTCCAAAATAGTCTTCTACTGTCCAAAAGATTCTTCTACTGTCCACTAGTCTTCTACTGTCCACAAGAGTCTTCTAGTGTCCACAAGAGTCTTCTACTGTCCACTAGAGTCTTCTTCTGTCCACTAGAGTCTTCTACTGTCCAAAAGAGTCTTCTTCTGTCCACATGAGTCTTCTACTGTCCACAAGAGTCTTCTACTGTCCACTAGAGTCTTCTACTGTCCACAAGAGTCTTCTACTGTCCACAAGAGTCTTCTACTGTCCAATAGTCTTCTACTGTCCACAAGAGTCTTCTACTATCCACAAGAGTCTTCTACTGTCCACAAGAGTCTTCTACTGTCCACTAGAGTCTTCTACTGTCCACTAGAGTCATCTACTGTCCACTAGTCTTCTACTGTCCACAAGAGTCTTCTACTGTCCACAAGAGTCTTCTACTGTCCACTAGCGTCTTCTACTGTCCACAAGAGTCTTCTACTGTCCACAAGAGTCTTCTACTGTCCACAATAGTCTTCTACTGTCCAAAAGAGTCTTCTACTGTCCACTAGTCTTCTACTGTCCACAAGAGTCTTCTACTGTCCACAAGAGTCTTCTAGTGTCCACAAGAGTCTTCTACTGTCCACTAGAGTCTTCTTCTGTCCACTAGAGTCTTCTACTGTCCAAAAGAGTCTTCTTCTGTCCACATGAGTCTTCTACTGTCCACAAGAGTCTTCTACTGTCCACTAGAGTCTTCTACTGTCCACAAGAGTCTTCTACTGTCCACAAGAGTCTTCTACTGTCCAATAGTCTTCTACTGTCCACAAGAGTCTTCTACTATCAACAAGAGTCTTCTACCTTCCACATGAGTCTTCTACTGTCCACAAGAGTCTTCTAGTGTCCACAAGAGTCTTCTACTGTCCACTAGAGTCTTCTACTGTCCACAAGAGTCTTCTACTGTCCACTTGGGTTCTACAAGAGTCTTCTACTGTCCACAAGAGTCTTCTACTGTCCACTAGGGTTCTACTGTCCACAATAGTCTTCTACTGTCCACAAGAGTCTTCTACTGTCCACAATAGTCTTCTACTGTCCACAAGAGTCTTCTACTGTCCACTAGTCTTCTACCGTCCACAAGAGTCTTCTACTGTCCACAAGAGTCTTCTAGTGTCGACAAGAGTCTTCTACTGTCCACAAGAGTCTTCTACTGTCCACATGAGTCTTCTACTGTCCACTAGTCTTCTACTGTCCACAAGAGTCTTCTACTGTCCACAAGAGTCTTCTGCTGTCCAAAAGTGTCTTCTACTGTCCACAAGAGTCTTCAACTGTCCACAAGTGTCTTCTACTGTCCACAAGAGTCTTCTACTGTCCACAAGAGTCTTCTACTGTCCACAAGAGTCTTCTACTGTCCACTAGTCTTCTACTGTCCACAAGAGTCTTCTACTGTCCACAAGAGTCTTCTACTGTCCACTAGTCTTCTACTGTCCACAAGAATCTTCTACTGTCCACTAGAGTCTTCTACTGTCCACAAGAGTCTTCTACTGTCCACAAGAGTCTTCTACTGTCCACTAGTCTTCTACTGTCCACAAGAGTCTTCTACTGTCCACAAGAGTCTTCTACTGTCCACTAGAGTCTTCTACTGTCCACTAGAGTCATCTACTGTCCACTAGTCTTCTACTGTCCACAAGAGTCTTCTACTGTCCACAAGAGTCTTCTACTGTCCACTAGCGTCTTCTACTGTCCACAAGAGTCTTCTACTGTCCACAAGAGTCTTCTACTGTCCAAAATAGTCTTCTACTGTCCAAAAGATTCTTCTACTGTCCACTAGTCTTCTACTGTCCACAAGAGTCTTCTAGTGTCCACAAGAGTCTTCTACTGTCCACTAGAGTCTTCTTCTGTCCACTAGAGTCTTCTACTGTCCAAAAGAGTCTTCTTCTGTCCACATGAGTCTTCTACTGTCCACAAGAGTCTTCTACTGTCCACTAGAGTCTTCTACTGTCCACAAGAGTCTTCTACTGTCCACAAGAGTCTTCTACTGTCCAATAGTCTTCTACTGTCCACAAGAGTCTTCTACTATCCACAAGAGTCTTCTACTGTCCACAAGAGTCTTCTACTGTCCACTAGAGTCTTCTACTGTCCACTAGAGTCATCTACTGTCCACTAGTCTTCTACTGTCCACAAGAGTCTTCTACTGTCCACAAGAGTCTTCTACTGTCCACTAGCGTCTTCTACTGTCCACAAGAGTCTTCTACTGTCCACAAGAGTCTTCTACTGTCCACAATAGTCTTCTACTGTCCAAAAGAGTCTTCTACTGTCCACTAGTCTTCTACTGTCCACAAGAGTCTTCTACTGTCCACAAGAGTCTTCTAGTGTCCACAAGAGTCTTCTACTGTCCACTAGAGTCTTCTTCTGTCCACTAGAGTCTTCTACTGTCCAAAAGAGTCTTCTTCTGTCCACATGAGTCTTCTACTGTCCACAAGAGTCTTCTACTGTCCACTAGAGTCTTCTACTGTCCACAAGAGTCTTCTACTGTCCACAAGAGTCTTCTACTGTCCAATAGTCTTCTACTGTCCACAAGAGTCTTCTACTATCAACAAGAGTCTTCTACTGTACAATAGTCTTCTACTGTCCACAAGAGTCTTCTACTGTCCACAAGAGTCTTCTACCTTCCACATGAGTCTTCTACTGTCCACAAGAGTCTTCTACTGTCCACAAGAGTCTTCTACAGTCCACAAGAGTCTTCTACTGTCCACAAGAGTCTTCTACTGTCCAAAAGAGTCTTCTACTGTCCACTAGTCTTCTACTGTCCACAAGAGTCTTCTACTGTCCACAAGAGTCTTCTAGTGTCCACAGGAGTCTTCTACTGTCCACTAGTCTTCTACTGTCCACAAGAGTCTTCTACAGTCAACAAGAGTCTTCTACTGTCCACAAGAGTCTTCTACTGTCCAATAGTCTTCTACTGTCCACAAGAGTCTTCTACTATCCACAAGAGTCTTCTACTGTACAATAGTCTTCTACTGTCCACAAGAGTCTTCTACTGTCCACAAGAGTCTTCTACCTTCCACATGAGTCTTCTACTGTCCACAAGAGTCTTCTACTGTCCACAAGAGTCTTCTACAGTCCACAAGAGTCTTCTACTGTCCACAAGAGTCTTCTACTGTCCACAATAGTCTTCTACTGTCCAAAAGAGTCTTCTACTGTCCACTAGTCTTCTACTGTCCACAAGAGTCTTCTACTGTCCACAAGAGTCTTCTAGTGTCCACAGGAGTCTTCTACTGTCCACTAGTCTTCTACTGTCCACAAGAGTCTTCTACAGTCAACAAGAGTCTTCTACTGTCCACAAGAGTCTTTTACTGTCCACAAGTGTCTTCTACTGTCCACAAGAGTCTTATACTGGCCACAAGAGTCTTCTACTGTCCACTAGAGTCTTCTACTGTGCACAAAAGAGTCTTCTACTGTCCAAAAAAGAGTCTTCTACAGTCCACAAGAGTCTTCTACTGTCCACAAGAGTCTTCTACTGTCCACTAGTCTTCTACTGTCCACAAGAGTCTTCTACTGTCCACAAGAGTCTTCTACTATCCACAAGAGTCTTCTACTGTCCACAAGAGTCTTCTACTGTCCACAAGAGTCTTCTACTGTCCACTAGTCTTCTACTGTCCACAAGAGTCTTCTAGTGTCCACAAGAGTCTTCTACTGTCCACTAGTCTTCTACTGTCCACAAGAGTCTTCTACTGTCCACAAGAGTCTTCTACTGTCCACTAGAGTCTTCTACTGTCCACTAGAGTCTTCTACTGTCCACAAGAGTCTTCTACTGTCCACTAGTCTTCTACTGTCCACAAGAGACTTCTACTGTCCACAAGAGTCTTCTACTGTCCACTAGAGTCTTCTACTGTCCAATAGAGTCTTCTACTGTCCACTAGAGTCTTCTTCTGTCCACTAGAGTCTTCTACTGTCCACAAGAGTCTTCTACTGTCCACTAGAGTCTTCTACTGTCCACTAGAGTCTTCTACTGTCCACAAGAGTCTTCTACTGTCCACTAGTCTTCTACTGTCCACAAGAGACTTCTACTGTCCACAAGAGTCTTCTACTGTCCACAAGAGTCTTCTACTGTCCACAAGAGTCTTCTACTGTCCACTAGAGTCTTCTACTGTCCACTAGAGTCATCTACTGTCCACTAGTCTTCTACTGTCCACAAGAGTCTTCTACTGTCCACAAGAGTCTTCTACTGTCCACTAGCGTCTTCTACTGTCCACAAGAGTCTTCTACTGTCCACAAGAGTCTTCTACTGTCCACAATAGTCTTCTACTGTCCAAAAGAGTCTTCTACTGTCCACTAGTCTTCTACTGTCCACAAGAGTCTTCTACTGTCCACAAGTCTTCTAGTGTCCACAAGAGTCTTCTAGTGTCCACAGGAGTCTTCTACTGTCCACTAGTCTTCTACTGTCCACAAGAGTCTTCTACAGTCAACAAGAGTCTTCTACTGTCCACAAGAGTCTTTTACTGTCCACAAGTGTCTTCTACTGTCCACAAGAGTCTTATACTGGCCACAAGAGTCTTCTACTGTCCACTAGAGTCTTCTACTGTCCACAAAAGAGTCTTCTACTGTCCAAAAAAGAGTCTTCTACAGTCCACAAGAGTCTTCTACTGTCCACAAGAGTCTTATACTGTCCACTAGTCTTCTACTGTCCACAAGAGTCTTCTACTGTCCACAAGAGTCTTCTACTATCCACAAGAGTCTTCTACTGTCCACAAGAGTCTTCTACTGTCCACAAGAGTCTTCTACTGTCCACTAGTCTTCTACTGTCCACAAGAGTCTTCTACTGTCCACAAGAGTCTTCTACTGTCCACTAGTCTTCTACTGTCCACAAGAGTCTTCTACTGTCCACAAGAGTCTTCTACTGTCCACTAGAGTCTTCTACTGTCCACTAGAGTCTTCTACTGTCCACAAGAGTCTTCTACTGTCCACTAGTCTTCTACTGTCCACAAGAGACTTCTACTGTCCACAAGAGTCTTCTACTGTCCACTAGAGTCTTCTACTGTCCAATAGAGTCTTCTACTGTCCACTAGAGTATTCTACTGTGCACAAGAGTCTTCTACTGTGCAGAAGAGTCTTCTACTGTCCACACGAGTCTTCTTCTGTCCACAAGAGTCTTCTACTGTCCAGAAGAGTCTTCTACTGTCCACTAGAGTCTTCTACTGTCCACTAGAGTCTTCTACTGTCCACTAGAGTCTTCTACTGTCCACAAGAGTCTTCTACTGTCCACAAGAGTCTTCTACTGCCCACAAGTCTTCTACTGTCCACAAGAGTCTTCTACTGTGCACAAGAGTCTTCTACTCTCCACAAGAGTCTTCTTCTGTCCAAAAGAGTCTTCTACTGTCCAGAAGAGTCTTCTACTGTCCACAAGAGTCGTCTACTGTCCACAAGAGTCTTCTACTGTCCACAAGAGTCTTCTACTGTCCACAAGAGTCTTCTACTGTCCCCTAGAGTCTTCTACTGTCCACAAGAGTCTTCTACTATCCACAAGAGTCTTCTACTGTCCACAAGAGTCTTCTACTGTCCACAAGAGTCTTTCACTGTCCACTTGGGTTCTACTGTCCACAAGAGTCTTCTACTGTCCACAAGAGTCTTCTACTGTCCACAAGAGTCTTCTACTGTCCACATGAGTCTTCTACTGTCCATAAGAGTCTTCTACTGTCCACAAGAGTCTTCTACTGTCCACTAGGGTTCTACTGTCCACAAGAGTCTTCTACAGTCCACAAGAGTCTTCTACAGTCCACAAGAGTCTTCTACTGTCCACAAGAGTCTTCTACTGTCCACAATAGTCTTCTACTGTCCAAAAGAGTCTTCTACTGTCCACTAGTCTTCTACTGTCCACTAGTCTTCTACTGTCCAAAAGAGTCTTCTACTATCCACAAGAGTCTTCTACTGTACAATAGTCTTCTACTGTCCACAAGAGTCTTCTACTGTCCACAAGAGTCTTCTACCTTCCACATGAGTCTTCTACTGTCCACAAGAGTCTTCTACTGTCCACAAGAGTCTTCTACAGTCCACAAGAGTCTTCTACTGTCCACAAGAGTCTTCTACTGTCCACAATAGTCTTCTACTGTCCAAAAGAGTCTTCTACTGTCCACTAGTCTTCTACTGTCCACAAGAGTCTTCTACTGTCCACAAGAGTCTTCTACTATCCACAAGAGTCTTCTACTGTCCACAAGAGTCTTCTACTGTCCACAAGAGTCTTCTACTGTCCACTAGTCTTCTACTGTCCACAAGAGTCTTCTAGTGTCCACAAGAGTCTTCTACTGTCCACTAGTCTTCTTCTGTCCACAAGAGTCTTCTACTGTCCACAAGAGTCTTCTACTGTCCACTAGAGTCTTCTACTGTCCACTAGAGTCTTCTACTGTCCACAAGAGTCTTCTACTGTCCACTAGTCTTCTACTGTCCACAAGAGACTTCTACTGTCCACAAGAGTCTTCTACTGTCCACTAGAGTCTTCTACTGTCCAATAGAGTCTTCTACTGTCCACTAGAGTCTTCTTCTGTCCACTAGAGTCTTCTACTGTCCACAAGAGTCTTCTACTGTCCACAAGAGTCTTCTACTGTCCACTAGAGTCTTCTACTGTCCACTAGAGTCTTCTTCTGTCCACTAGTCTTCTACTGTCCACTAGAGTCTTCTACTGTCCACAAGAGTCTTCTACTGTCCACTAGAGTCTTCTACTGTCCACTAGAGTCTTCTACTGTCCACAAGAGTCTTCTACTGTCCACTAGCGTCTTCTACTGTCCACAAGAGTCTTCTACTGTCCACAATAGTCTTCTACTGTCCAAAAGAGTCTTCTACTGTCCACTAGTCTTCTACTGTCCACAAGAGTCTTCTACTGTCCACTAGAGTCTTCTAGTGTCCACAAGAGTCTTCTACTGTCCACTAGAGTCTTCTTCTGTCCACTAGAGTCTTCTACTGTCCAAAAGAGTCTTCTTCTGTCCACATGAGTCTTCTACTGTCCACAAGAGTCTTCTACTATCCACTAGAGTCTTCTACTGTCCACAAGAGTCTTCTACTGTCCACAAGAGTCTTCTACTGTCCAATAGTCTTCTACTGTCCACAAGAGTCTTCTACTATCCACAAGAGTCTTCTACTGTACAATAGTCTTCTACTGTCCACAAGAGTCTTCTACTGTCCACAAGAGTCTTCTACCTTCCACATGAGTCTTCTACTGTCCACAAGAGTCTTCTACTGTCCACAAGAGTCTTCTACAGTCCACAAGAGTCTTCTACTGTCCACAAGAGTCTTCTACTGTCCACAATAGTCTTCTACTGTCCAAAAGAGTCTTCTACTGTCCACTAGTCTTCTACTGTCCACAAGAGTCTTCTACTGTCCACAAGAGTCTTCTAGTGTCCACAGGAGTCTTCTACTGTCCACTAGTCTTCTACTGTCCACAAGAGTCTTCTACAGTCAACAAGAGTCTTCTACTGTCCACAAGAGTCTTTTACTGTCCACAAGTGTCTTCTACTGTCCACAAGAGTCTTATACTGGCCACAAGAGTCTTCTACTGTCCACTAGAGTCTTCTACTGTCCACAAAAGAGTCTTCTACTGTCCAAAAAAGAGTCTTCTACAGTCCACAAGAGTCTTCTACTGTCCACAAGAGTCTTCTACTGTCCACTAGTCTTCTACTGTCCACAAGAGTCTTCTACTGTCCACAAGAGTCTTCTACTATCCACAAGAGTCTTCTACTGTCCACAAGAGTCTTCTACTGTCCACAAGAGTCTTCTACTGTCCACTAGTCTTCTACTGTCCACAAGAGTCTTCTACTGTCCACAAGAGTCTTCTACTGTCCACTAGTCTTCTACTGTCCACAAGAGTCTTCTACTGTCCACAAGAGTCTTCTACTGTCCACTAGAGTCTTCTACTGTCCACTAGAGTCTTCTACTGTCCACAAGAGTCTTCTACTGTCCACAAGAGACTTCTACTGTCCACAAGAGTCTTCTACTGTCCACTAGAGTCTTCTACTGTCCAATAGAGTCTTCTACTGTCCACTAGAGTATTCTACTGTGCACAAGAGTCTTCTACTGTGCAGAAGAGTCTTCTACTGTCCACACGAGTCTTCTTCTGTCCACAAGAGTCTTCTACTGTCCAGAAGAGTCTTCTACTGTCCACTAGAGTCTTCTACTGTCCACTAGAGTCTTCTACTGTCCACTAGAGTCTTCTTCTGTCCACAAGAGTCTTCTACTGTCCACAAGAGTCTTCTACTGCCCACAAGTCTTCTACTGTCCACAAGAGTCTTCTACTGTGCACAAGAGTCTTCTACTCTCCACAAGAGTCTTCTTCTGTCCAAAAGAGTCTTCTACTGTCCAGAAGAGTCTTCTACTGTCCACAAGAGTCGTCTACTGTCCACAAGAGTCTTCTACTGTCCACAAGAGTCTTCTACTGTCCACAAGAGTCTTCTACTGTCCCCTAGAGTCTTCTACTGTCCACAAGAGTCTTCTACTATCCACAAGAGTCTTCTACTGTCCACAAGAGTCTTCTACTGTCCACAAGAGTCTTTCACTGTCCACTTGGGTTCTACTGTCCACAAGAGTCTTCTAGAGTCCACAAGAGTCTTCTACTGTCCACAAGAGTCTTCTACTGTCCACAAGAGTCTTCTACTGTCCACATGAGTCTTCTACTGTCCATAAGAGTCTTCTACTGTCCACAAGAGTCTTCTACTGTCCACTAGGGTTCTACTGTCCACAAGAGTCTTCTACAGTCCACAAGAGTCTTCTACAGTCCACAAGAGTCTTCTACTGTCCACAAGAGTCTTCTACTGTCCACAATAGTCTTCTACTGTCCAAAAGAGTCTTCTACTGTCCACTAGTCTTCTACTGTCCACTAGTCTTCTACTGTCCACAAGAGTCTTCTACTGTACACAAGAGTCTTCTACAGTCCAGAAGAGTCTTCTACTGTCCACTAGAGTCTTCTACTGTCCACTAGAGTCTTCTTCTGTCCACTAGAGTCTTCTACTGTCCACAAGAGTCTTCTACTGTCCACAAGAGTCTTCTACTGTCCACAAGTCTTCTACTGTCCACTAGAGTCTTCTTCTGTCCACTAGAGTCTTCTACTGTGCACAAGAGTCTTCTACTGTCCACAAGAGTCTTCTTCTGTCCACAAGAGTCTTCTACTGTCCAGAAGAGTCTTCTACTGTCCACAAGAGTCGTCTACTGTCCACAAGAGTCTTCTAGTGTCCACAAGAGTCTTCTACTGTCCACAAGAGTCTTCTACTGTCCACAAGAGTCTTCTACTATCCACAAGAGTTTTCTACTATTCACAAGAGTCTTCTTCTGTCCACAAGAGTCTTCTACTGTCCACAAGAGTCTTCTACTGTCCACAAGAGTCTTTCACTGTCCACTTGGGTTCTACTGTCCACAAGAGTCTTCTACAGTCCACAAGAGTCTTCTACTGTCCACAAGAGTCTTCTACTGTCCACAAGAGTCTTCTACTGTCCACATGAGTCTTCTACTGTTCACAAGAGTCTTCTACTGTCCACTAGAGTCTTCTACTGTCAACTAGGGTTCTACTGTCCACAAGAGTCTTCTACAGTCCACAAGAGTCTTCTACAGTCCACAAGAGTCTTCTACTGTCCACAAGAGTCTTTTACTATCCACAAGAGTCTTCTACTGTCCACAAGAGTCTTCTACTGTCCACAAGAGTCTTCTACTGTCCACTAGTCTTCTACTGTCCACAAGAGTCTTCTACTGTCCAAAAGAGTCTTCTACTGTCCACTAGTCTTCTACTGTCCACAAGAGTCTTCTACTGTCCACAAGAGTCTTCTACTGTCCACTAGAGTCTTCTACTGTCCACTAGAGTCTTCTACTGTCCACAAGAGTCTTCTACTGTCCACTAGTCTTCTACTGTCCACAAGAGACTTCTACTGTCCACAAGAGTCTTCTACTGTCCACAAGAGTCTTCTACAGTCCACAAGAGTCTTCTACTGTCCACAAGAGTCTTCTACTGTCCACAATAGTCTTCTACTGTCCAAAAGAGTCTTCTACTGTCCACTAGTCTTCTACTGTCCACAAGAGTCTTCTACTGTCCACAAGAGTCTTCTAGTGTCCACAGGAGTCTTCTACTGTCCACTAGTCTTCTACTGTCCACAAGAGTCTTCTACAGTCAACAAGAGTCTTCTACTGTCCACAAGAGTCTTTTACTGTCCACAAGTGTCTTCTACTGTCCACAAGAGTCTTATACTGGCCACAAGAGTCTTCTACTGTCCACTAGAGTCTTCTACTGTGCACAAAAGAGTCTTCTACTGTCCAAAAAAGAGTCTTCTACAGTCCACAAGAGTCTTCTACTGTCCACAAGAGTCTTCTACTGTCCACTAGTCTTCTACTGTCCACAAGAGTCTTCTACTGTCCACAAGAGTCTTCTACTATCCACAAGAGTCTTCTACTGTCCACAAGAGTCTTCTACTGTCCACAAGAGTCTTCTACTGTCCACTAGTCTTCTACTGTCCACAAGAGTCTTCTAGTGTCCACAAGAGTCTTCTACTGTCCACTAGTCTTCTTCTGTCCACAAGAGTCTTCTACTGTCCACAAGAGTCTTCTACTGTCCACTAGAGTCTTCTACTGTCCACTAGAGTCTTCTACTGTCCACAAGAGTCTTCTACTGTCCACTAGTCTTCTACTGTCCACAAGAGACTTCTACTGTCCACAAGAGTCTTCTACTGTCCACTAGAGTCTTCTACTGTCCAATAGAGTCTTCTACTGTCCACTAGAGTCTTCTTCTGTCCACTAGAGTCTTCTACTGTCCACAAGAGTATTATACTGTCCACAAGAGTCTTCTACTGTCCACTAGAGTCTTCTACTGTCCACTAGAGTCTTCTTCTGTCCACTAGTCTTCTACTGTCCACAAGAGTCTTCTACTGTCCACAAGAGTCTTCTACTGTCCACTAGAGTCTTCTACTGTCCACTAGAGTCATCTACTGTCCACTAGTCTTCTACTGTCCACAAGAGTCTTCTACTGTCCACAAGAGTCTTCTACTGTCCACTAGCGTCTTCTACTGTCCACAAGAGTCTTCTACTGTCCACAAGAGTCTTCTACTGTCCACAATAGTCTTCTACTGTCCAAAAGAGTCTTCTACTGTCCACTAGTCTTCTACTGTCCACAAGAGTCTTCTACTGTCCACAAGAGTCTTCTAGTGTCCACAAGAGTCTTCTACTGTCCACTAGAGTCTTCTTCTGTCCACTAGAGTCTTCTACTGTCCAAAAGAGTCTTCTTCTGTCCACATGAGTCTTCTACTGTCCACAAGAGTCTTCTACTGTCCACTAGAGTCTTCTACTGTCCACAAGAGTCTTCTACTGTCCACAAGAGTCTTCTACTGTCCAATAGTCTTCTACTGTCCACAAGAGTCTTCTACTATCCACAAGAGTCTTCTACTGTACAATAGTCTTCTACTGTCCACAAGAGTCTTCTACTGTCCACAAGAGTCTTCTACCTTCCACATGAGTCTTCTACTGTCCACAAGAGTCTTCTACTGTCCACAAGAGTCTTCTACAGTCCACAAGAGTCTTCTACTGTCCACAAGAGTCTTCTACTGTCCACAATAGTCTTCTACTGTCCAAAAGAGTCTTCTACTGTCCACTAGTCTTCTACTGTCCACAAGAGTCTTCTACTGTCCACAAGAGTCTTCTAGTGTCCACAGGAGTCTTCTACTGTCCACTAGTCTTCTACTGTCCACAAGAGTCTTCTACAGTCAACAAGAGTCTTCTACTGTCCACAAGAGTCTTTTACTGTCCACAAGTGTCTTCTACTGTCCACAAGAGTCTTATACTGGCCACAAGAGTCTTCTACTGTCCACTAGAGTCTTCTACTGTCCACAAAAGAGTCTTCTACTGTCCAAAAAAGAGTCTTCTACAGTCCACAAGAGTCTTCTACTGTCCACAAGAGTCTTCTACTGTCCACTAGTCTTCTACTGTCCACAAGAGTCTTCTACTGTCCACAAGAGTCTTCTACTATCCACAAGAGTCTTCTACTGTCCACAAGAGTCTTCTACTGTCCACAAGAGTCTTCTACTGTCCACTAGTCTTCTACTGTCCACAAGAGTCTTCTACTGTCCACAAGAGTCTTCTACTGTCCACTAGTCTTCTACTGTCCACAAGAGTCTTCTACTGTCCACAAGAGTCTTCTACTGTCCACTAGAGTCTTCTACTGTCCACTAGAGTCTTCTACTGTCCACAAGAGTCTTCTACTGTCCACTAGTCTTCTACTGTCCACAAGAGACTTCTACTGTCCACAAGAGTCTTCTACTGTCCACTAGAGTCTTCTACTGTCCAATAGAGTCTTCTACTGTCCACTAGAGTATTCTACTGTGCACAAGAGTCTTCTACTGTGCAGAAGAGTCTTCTACTGTCCACACGAGTCTTCTTCTGTCCACAAGAGTCTTCTACTGTCCAGAAGAGTCTTCTACTGTCCACTAGAGTCTTCTACTGTCCACTAGAGTCTTCTACTGTCCACTAGAGTCTTCTTCTGTCCACTAGAGTCTTCTACTGTCCACAAGAGTCTTCTACTGTCCACAAGAGTCTTCTACTGCCCACAAGTCTTCTACTGTCCACAAGAGTCTTCTACTGTGCACAAGAGTCTTCTACTCTCCACAAGAGTCTTCTTCTGTCCAAAAGAGTCTTCTACTGTCCAGAAGAGTCTTCTACTGTCCACAAGAGTCGTCTACTGTCCACAAGAGTCTTCTACTGTCCACAAGAGTCTTCTACTGTCCACAAGAGTCTTCTACTGTCCCCTAGAGTCTTCTACTGTCCACAAGAGTCTTCTACTATCCACAAGAGTCTTCTACTGTCCACAAGAGTCTTCTACTGTCCACAAGAGTCTTTCACTGTCCACTTGGGTTCTACTGTCCACAAGAGTCTTCTACAGTCCACAAGAGTCTTCTACTGTCCACAAGAGTCTTCTACTGTCCACAAGAGTCTTCTACTGTCCACAAGAGTCTTCTACTGTCCACAAGAGTCTTCTACTGTCCACAAGAGTCTTCTACTGTCCACATGAGTCTTCTACTGTCCATAAGAGTCTTCTACTGTCCACAAGAGTCTTCTACTGTCCACTAGGGTTCTACTGTCCACAAGAGTCTTCTACAGTCCACAAGAGTCTTCTACTGTCCACAAGAGTCTTCTACTGTCCACAATAGTCTTCTACTGTCCAAAAGAGTCTTCTACTGTCCACTAGTCTTCTACTGTCCACTAGTCTTCTACTGTCCACAAGAGTCTTCTACTGTACACAAGAGTCTTCTACAGTCCAGAAGAGTCTTCTACTGTCCACTAGAGTCTTCTACTGTCCACTAGAGTCTTCTTCTGTCCACTAGAGTCTTCTACTGTCCACAAGAGTCTTCTACTGTCCACAAGAGTCTTCTACTGTCCACAAGTCTTCTACTGTCCACTAGAGTCTTCTTCTGTCCACTAGAGTCTTCTACTGTGCACAAGAGTCTTCTACTGTCCACAAGAGTCTTCTTCTGTCCACAAGAGTCTTCTACTGTCCAGAAGAGTCTTCTACTGTCCACAAGAGTCGTCTACTGTCCACAAGAGTCTTCTAGTGTCCACAAGAGTCTTCTACTGTCCACAAGAGTCTTCTACTGTCCACAAGAGTCTTCTACTATCCACAAGAGTTTTCTACTATTCACAAGAGTCTTCTTCTGTCCACAAGAGTCTTCTACTGTCCACAAGAGTCTTCTACTGTCCACAAGAGTCTTTCACTGTCCACTTGGGTTCTACTGTCCACAAGAGTCTTCTACAGTCCACAAGAGTCTTCTACTGTCCACAAGAGTCTTCTACTGTCCACAAGAGTCTTCTACTGTCCACATGAGTCTTCTACTGTTCACAAGAGTCTTCTACTGTCCACTAGAGTCTTCTACTGTCCACTAGGGTTCTACTGTCCACAAGAGTCTTCTACAGTCCACAAGAGTCTTCTACAGTCCACAAGAGTCTTCTACTGTCCACAAGAGTCTTTTACTATCCACAAGAGTCTTCTACTGTCCACAAGAGTCTTCTACTGTCCACAAGAGTCTTCTACTGTCCACTAGTCTTCTACTGTCCACAAGAGTCTTCTACTGTCCACAAGAGTCTTCTACTGTCCACTAGTCTTCTACTGTCCACAAGAGTCTTCTACTGTCCACAAGAGTCTTCTACTGTCCACTAGAGTCTTCTACTGTCCACTAGAGTCTTCTACTGTCCACAAGAGTCTTCTACTGTCCACTAGTCTTCTACTGTCCACAAGAGACTTCTACTGTCCACAAGAGTCTTCTACTGTCCACTAGAGTCTTCTACTGTCCAATAGAGTCTTCTACTGTCCACAAGAGTCTTCTACTGTCCACTAGTCTTCTACTGTCCACACGAGTCTTCTTCTGTCCACAAGAGTCTTCTACTGTCCAGAAGAGTCTTCTACTGTCCACTAGAGTCTTCTACTGTCCACTAGAGTCTTCTTCTGTCCACTAGAGTCTTCTACTGTCCACAAGAGTCTTCTAATGTCCACAAGAGTCTTCTACTGTCCAAAAGTCTTCTACTGTCCACAAGAGTCTTCTACTGTGCACAAGAGTCTTCTACTGTCCACAAGAGTCTTCTACTGTCCAGAAGAGTCTTCTACTGTCCACAAGAGTCGTCTACTGTCCACAAGAGTCTTCTACTGTCCACAAGAGTCTTCTACTGTCCACAAGAGTCTTCTACTGTCCACAAGAGTCTTCTACTGTCCCCTAGAGTCTTCTACTGTCCACAAGAGTCTTCTACTATCCACAAGAGTCTTCTACTGTCCACAAGAGTCTTCTACTGTCCACAAGAGTCTTTCACTGTCCACTTGGGTTCTACTGTCCACAAGAGTCTTCTACAGTCCACAAGAGTCTTCTACTGTCCACAAGAGTCTTCTACTGTCCACAAGAGTCTTCTACTGTCCACATGAGTCTTCTACTGTCCATAAGAGTCTTCTACTGTCCACAAGAGTCTTCTACTGTCCACTAGGGTTCTACTGTCCACAAGAGTCTTCTACAGTCCACAAGAGTCTTCTACAGTCCACAAGAGTCTTCTACTGTCAACAAGAGTCTTCTACTGTCCACAATAGTCTTCTACTGTCCAAAAGAGTCTTCTACTGTCCACTAGTCTTCTACTGTCCACTAGTCTTCTACTGTCCACAAGAGTCTTCTACTGTCCACAAGAGTCTTCTACAGTCCAGAAGAGTCTTCTACTGTCCACTAGAGTCTTCTACTGTCCACTAGAGTCTTCTTCTGTCCACTAGAGTCTTCTACTGTCCACAAGAGTCTTCTACTGTCCACAAGTCTTCTACTGTCCACTAGAGTCTTCTTCTGTCCACTAGAGTCTTCTACTGTGCACAAGAGTCTTCTACTGTCCACAAGAGTCTTCTTCTGTCCACAAGAGTCTTCTACTGTCCAGAAGAGTCTTCTACTGTCCACAAGAGTCGTCTACTGTCCACAAGAGTCTTCTACTGTCCACAATAGTCTTTTACTGTCCACAAGAGTCTTCTACTGTCCCCTAGAGTCTTCTACTGTCCACAAGAGTCTTCTACTATCCACAAGAGTTTTCTACTATTCACAAGAGTCTTCTTCTGTCCAAAAGAGTCTTCTACTGTCCACAAGAGTCTTCTACTGTCCACAAGAGTCTTTCACTGTCCACTTGGGTTCTACTGTCCACAAGAGTCTTCTACAGTCCACAAGAGTCTTCTACTGTCCACAAGAGTCTTCTACTGTCCACAAGAGTCTTCTACTGTCCACATGAGTCTTCTACTGTCCACAAGAGTCGTCTACTGTCCACTAGAGTCTTCTACTGTCCACTAGGGTTCTACTGTCCACAAGAGTCTTCTACAGTCCACAAGAGTCTTCTACAGTCCACAAGAGTCTTCTACTGTCCACAAGAGTCTTCTACTGTCCACAATAGTCTTCTACTGTCCAAAAGAGTCTTCTACTGTCCACTAGTCTTCTACTGTCCACAAGAGTCTTCTACTGTCCAAAATAGTCTTCTACTGTCCACTAGTTTTCTACTGTCCACAAGAGTCTTCTACTGTCCACAAGAGTCTTCTAGTGTCCACAAGAGTCTTCTACTGTCCACAAGAGTCTTCTACTGTCCACAATAGTCTTCTACTGTCCACAATAGTCTTCTACTGTCCAAAAGAGTCTTCTACTGTCCACTAGTCTTCTACTGTCCACAATAGTCTTCTACTGTCCAAAATAGTCTTCTACTGTCCACTAGTTTTCTACTGTCCACAAGAGTCTTCTACTGTCCACAAGAGTCTTCTAGTGTCCACAAGAGTCTTCTACTGTCCACTAGTCTTCTACTGTCCACAAGAGTCTTCTACTGTCCACAAGAGTCTTCTACAGTCAACAAGAGTCTTCTACTGTCCACAAGACTCTTTTACTGTTCACAAGTGTCTTCTACTGTCCACAAGAGTCTTATACTGTCCACAAGAGTCTTCTAGTGTCCACATGAGTCTTCTACTGTCCACTAGAGTCTTCTACTGTCCACTAGAGTCTTCTACTGTCCACAAAAGAGTCTTCTACTGTCCACAAAAGAGTCTTCTACTGTCCAAAAAAGAGTCTTCTACAGTCCACAAGAGTCGTCTACTGTCCAAAAGTGTCTTCTACTGTCCACAAGAGTCTTCAACTGTCCACAAGTGTCTTCTACTGTCCACAAGTGTCTTCTACTGTCCACAAGAGTCTTCTACTGTCCACAAGAGTCTTCTACTGTCCACAAGAGTCTTCTACTGTCCACAAGAGTCTTCTATTGTCCACAAGAGTCTTCTACTGTCCATTAGTCTTCTACTGTCCACTAGAGTCTTCTACTGTCCACAAGAGTCTTCTACTGTCCACTAGTCTTCTACTGTCCACTAGAGTCTTCTACTGTCCACAGAAGAGTCTTCTACTGTCCACAAGAGTCTTCTACTGTCCACAAGAGTCTTCTACAGTCCAAAAGTGTCTTCTACTGTCCACAAGAGTCTTCTACTGTCCACAAGTGTCTTCCTGTGTCCACAAGTGTCTTCTACTGTCCACAAGAGTCTTCTACTGTCCACAAGAGTCTTCTACTGTCCACAAGAGTCTTCTACTGTCCACAAGAGTCTTCTATTGTCCACAAGAGTCTTCTACTGTCCATTAGTCTTCTACTGTCCACTAGAGTCTTCTACTGTCCACAAGAGTCTTCTACTGTCCACTAGTCTTCTACTGTCCACTAGAGTCTTCTACTGTCCACAAAAGAGTCTTCTACTGTCCACAAGAGTCTTCTACTGTCCACAAGAGTCTTCTACAGTCCAAAAGTGTCTTCTACTGTCCACAAGAGTCTTCTACTGTCCACAAGTGTCTTCCTGTGTCCACACGTGTCTTCTACTGTCCACAAGAGTCTTCCACTGTCCACAAGAGTATTCTACTGTCCACAAGAGTCTTCTACTGTCCACAAGAGTCTTCTACTGTCCACTAGGGTTCTACTGTCCACAAGAGTCTTCTACAGTCCACAAGAGTCTTCTACTGTCCACTAGTCTTCTACTGTCCACAAGAGTCTTCTACTATCCACAACAGTCTTCTACTGTCCACAAGAATCTTCTACTGTCCACAAGAGTCTTCTACTGTACTGTCCACAAGAGTCTTCTACTGTCCACAATAGTCTTCTACTGTTCACAAGAGTCTTCTACTGTCCACTAGTCTTCTACTGTCCACTAGAGTCTTCTACTGTCCACAAGAGTCTTCTACTGTCCACAAGAGTCTTCTACTGTCCACTAGAGTCTTCTTCTGTCCACTAGAGTCTTCTACTGTCCACTAGAGTCTTCTACTGTCCACTAGTCTTCTTCTGTCCACTAGAGTCTTCTACTGTCCACAAGAGTCTTCTACTGTCCACAAGAGTCTTCTACTGTCCAGAAGAGTCTTCTACTGTCCACAAAAGAGTCTTCTACTGTCCACAAAAGAGTCTTCTACTGTCCAAAAAAGAGTCTTCTACAGTCCACAAGAGTCTTCTACTGTCCGAAAGTGTCTTCTACTGTCCACAAGAGTCTTCAACTGTCCACAAGTGTCTTCTACTGTCCACAAGTGTCTTCTACTGTCTACAAGAGTCTTCTACTGTCCACAAGAGTCTTCTACTGTCCACAAGTCTTCTATTGTCCACAAGAGTCTTCTACTGTCCACAAGAGTCTTCTACTGTCCACAAGAGTCTTCTATTGTCCACAAGTCTTCTACTGTCCATTCGTCTTCTACTGTCCACTAGAGTCTTCTACTGTCCACAAGAGTCTTCTACTGTCCACTAGTCTTCTACTGTCCACTAGAGTCTTCTACTGTCCACAAAAGAGTCTTCTACTGTCCACAAAAGAGTCTTCTACAGTCCACAAGAGTCTTCAACTGTCCACAAGTGTCTTCTACTGTCCACAAGTGTCTTCTACTGTCTACAAGAGTCTTCTACTGTCCACAAGAGTCTTCTACTGTCCACAAGTCTTCTATTGTCCACAAGAGTCTTCTACTGTCCACAAGAGTCTTCTACTGTCCACAAGAGTCTTCTATTGTCCACAAGTCTTCTACTGTCCATTCGTCTTCTACTGTCCACTAGAGTCTTCTACTGTCCACAAGAGTCTTCTACTGTCCACTAGTCTTCTACTGTCCACTAGAGTCTTCTACTGTCCACAAAAGAGTCTTCTACTGTCCACAAAAGAGTCTTCTACAGTCCACAAGAGTCTTCTACTGTCCACAAGAGTCTTCTACAGTCCAAAAGTGTCTTCTACTGTCCACAAGAGTCTTCTACTGTCCACAAGTGTCTTCCTGTGTCCACAAGTGTCTTCTACTGTCCACAAGAGTCTTCCACTGTCCACAAGAGTATTCTACTGTCCACAAGAGTCTTCTACTGTCCACAAGAGTCTTCTACTGTCCACTAGTCTTCTACTGTCCACAACAGTCTTCTACTATCCACAACAGTCTTCTACTGTCCACAGGAGTCTTCTACTGTCCACAAGAGTCTTCTACTGTCCACAATAGTCTTCTACTGTTCACAAGAGTCTTCTACTGTCCACTAGTCTTCTACTGTCCACTAGAGTCTTCTACTGTCCACAAGAGTCTTCTACTGTCCACTAGAGTCTTCTTCTGTCCACTAGAGTCTTCTACTGTCCACTAGAGTCTTCTACTGTCCACTAGTCTTCTTCTGTCCACTAGAGTCTTCTACTGTCCACAAGTCTTCTACTGCCCACAAGAGTCTTCTACTGTCCACAAGAGTCTTCTACTGTCCACAAGAGTCTTCTACTGTCCAGAAGAGTCTTCTACTGTCCACAAGAGTCTTCTACTGTCCACAAGAGTCTTCTACTGTCCACAAGAGTCTTCTACTGTCCACAATAGTCTTCTACTGTCCACAAGTCTTCTACTGTCCACTAGTCTTCTACTGTCCACTAGTCTTCTACTGTCCACAAGAGTCTTCTACTGTCCACAAGAGTCTTCTAGTGTCCACAAGAGTCTTCTATTGTCAACTAGTCTTCTACTGTCCACAAGAGTCTTATACTGTCCACAAGAGTCTTCTACTGTCCACAAGAGTCTTCTACTGTCCACATGAGTCTTCTACTGTCCACAAGAGTCTTCTACTGTCCACTAGAGTCTTCTACTGTCCACAAGAGTCTTCTACTGTCCACAAGAGTCTTCTACTGTCCACAACAGTCTTCTACTATCCACAACAGTCTTCTACTGTCCACAGGAGTCTTCTACTGTCCACAAGAGTCTTCTACTGTCCACAATAGTCTTCTACTGTTCACAAGAGTCTTCTACTGTCCACTAGTCTTCTACTGTCCACTAGAGTCTTCTACTGTCCACAAGAGTCTTCTACTGTCCACTAGAGTCTTCTTCTGTCCACTAGAGTCTTCTACTGTCCACTAGAGTCTTCTACTGTCCACTAGTCTTCTTCTGTCCACTAGAGTCTTCTACTGTCCACAAGAGTCTTCTACTGCCCACAAGAGTCTTCTACTGTCCACAAGAGTCTTCTACTGTCCACAAGAGTCTTCTACTGTCCAGAAGAGTCTTCTACTGTCCACAAGAGTCTTCTACTGTCCACAAGAGTCTTCTACTGTCCACAAGAGTCTTCTACTGTCCACAATAGTCTTCTACTGTCCACAAGTCTTCTACTGTCCACTAGTCTTCTACTGTCCACTAGTCTTCTACTGTCCACAAGAGTCTTCTACTGTCCACAAGAGTCTTCTAGTGTCCACAAGAGTCTTCTATTGTCAACTAGTCTTCTACTGTCCACAAGAGTCTTATACTGTCCACAAGAGTCTTCTACTGTCCACAAGAGTCTTCTACTGTCCACATGAGTCTTCTACTGTCCACAAGAGTCTTCTACTGTCCACTAGGGTTCTACTGTCCACAAGAGTCTTCTACAGTCCACAAGAGTCTTCTTCTGTCCACAAGAGTCTTCTACTGTCCACTAGAGTCTTCTACTGTCCACTAGTCTTCTTCTGTCCACTAGTCTTCTTCTGTCCACTAGAGTCTTCTACTGTCCACTAGTCTTCTTCTGTCCACTAGAGTCTTCTACTGTCCACAAGAGTCTTCTACTGTCCACTAGTCTTCTACTGTCCACTAGAGTCTTCTACTGTCCACAAAAGAGTCTTCTACTGTCCACAAAAGAGTCTTCTACAGTCCACAAGAGTCTTCTACTGTCCACAAGAGTCTTCTACAGTCCAAAAGTGTCTTCTACTGTCCACAAGAGTCTTCTACTGTCCACAAGTGTCTTCCTGTGTCCACAAGTGTATTCTACTGTCCACAAGAGTCTTCCACTGTCCACAAGAGTATTCTACTGTCCACAAGAGTCTTCTACTGTCCACTAGGGTTCTACTGTCCACAAGAGTCTTCTACAGTCCACAAGAGTCTTCTACTGTCCACTAGTCTTCTACTGTCCACAAGAGTCTTCTACTATCCACAACAGTCTTCTACTGTCCACAAGAGTCTTCTACTGTCCACAAGAGTCTTCTACTGTCCACAATAGTCTTCTACTGTTCACAAGAGTCTTCTACTGTCCACTAGTCTTCTACTGTCCACTAGAGTCTTCTACTGTCCACAAGAGTCTTCTACTGTCCACAAGAGTCTTCTACTGTCCACTAGAGTCTTCTTCTGTCCACTAGAGTCTTCTACTGTCCACTAGAGTCTTCTACTGTCCACTAGTCTTCTTCTGTCCACTAGAGTCTTCTACTGTCCACAAGAGTCTTCTACTGCCCACAAGAGTCTTCTACTGTCCACAAGAGTCTTCTACTGTCCACAAGAGTCTTCTACTGTCCAGAAGAGTCTTCTACTGTCCACAAGAGTCTTCTACTGTCCACAAGAGTCTTCTACTGTCCACAAGAGTCTTCTACTGTCCACAATAGTCTTCTACTGTCCACAAGAGTCTTCTACTGTCCACTAGTCTTCTACTGTCCACTAGTCTTCTACTGTCCACAAGAGTCTTCTACTGTCCACAAGAGTCTTCTAGTGTCCACAAGAGTCTTCTATTGTCAACTAGTCTTCTACTGTCCACAAGAGTCTTCTACAGTCCACAAGAGTCTTCTACTGTCCACAAGAGTCTTATACTGTCCACAAGAGTCTTCTACTGTCCACAAGAGTCTTCTACTGTCCACATGAGTCTTCTACTGTCCACAAGAGTCTTCTACTGTCCACTAGGGTTCTACTGTCCACAAGAGTCTTCTACAGTCCGCAAGAGTCTTCTTCTGTCCACAAGAGTCTTCTACTGTCCACTATAGTCTTCTACTGTCCACTAGTCTTCTTCTGTCCACTAGAGTCTTCTACTGTCCACAAGAGTCTTCTACTGCCCACAAGAGTCTTCTACTGTCCACAAGTCTTCTACTGTCCACAAGAGTATTCTACTGTCCACAAGAGTCTTCTACTGTCCACAAGAGTCTTCTACTGTCCACTAGAGTCTTCTACTGTCCACTAGGGTTCTACTGTCCACAAGAGTCTTCTACAGTCCACAAGAGTCTTCTACAGTCCACAAGAGTCTTCTACTGTCCACAAGAGTCTTCTACTGTCCACAATAGTCTTCTACTGTCCAAAAGAGTCTTCTACTGTCCACTAGTCTTCTACTGTCCACAAGAGTCTTCTACTGTCCACAATAGTCTTCTACTGTCCAAAATAGTCTTCTACTGTCCACTAGTCTTCTACTGTCCACAAGAGTCTTCTACTGTCCACAAGAGTCTTCTAGTGTCCACAAGAGTCTTCTACTGTCCACTAGTCTTCTACTGTCCACAAGAGTCTTCTACTGTCCACAAGAGTCTTCTACAGTCAACAAGAGTCTTCTACTGTCCACAAGACTCTTTTACTGTTCACAAGTGTCTTCTACTGTCCACAAGAGTCTTATACTGTCCACAAGAGTCTTCTAGTGTCCACATGAGTCTTCTACTGTCCACTAGAGTCTTCTACTGTCCACTAGAGTCTTCTACTGTCCACAAAAGAGTCTTCTACTGTCCACAAAAGAGTCTTCTACTGTCCAAAAGAGTCTTCTACAGTCCACAAGAGTCTTCTACTGTCCAAAAGTGTCTTCTACTGTCCACAAGAGTCTTCAACTGTCCACAAGTGTCTTCTACTGTCCACAAGAGTCTTCTACTGTCCACTAGAGTCTTCTACTGTCCACTAGTCTTCTACTGTCCACTAGAGTCTTCTACTGTCCACAAAAGAGTCTTCTACTGTCCACAAAAGAGTCTTCTACAGTCCACAAGAGTCTTCTACTGTCTACAAGTGTCTTCTACTGTCCACAAGAGTCTTCTACTGTCCACTAGTCTTCTACTGTCCACTAGAGTCTTCTACAGTCCACAAGAGTCTTCTACTGTCCACAAGAGTCTTCTACAGTCCAAAAGTGTCTTCTACTGTCCACAAGAGTCTTCTACTGTCCACAAGTGTCTTCTACTGTCCACAAGAGTCTTCCACTGTCCACTTGGGTTCTACTGTCCACAAGAGTCTTCTACAGTCCACAAGAGTCTTCTACTGTCCACAAGAGTATTCCACTGTCCACAAGAGTATTCTACTGTCCACAAGAGTCTTCTACTGTCCACAAGAGTCTTCTACTGTCCACAAGAGTCTTCTACTGTCCACAAGAGTCTTTTACAGTCCACAAAAGTCTTCTACTGTCCACAAGAGTCTTTTACTGTCCACAAGTGTTTTCTACTGTCCACAAGTCTTATACTGTACACAAGAGTCTTCTACTGTCCACATGAGTCTTCTACTGTCCACTAGAGTCTTCTACTGTCCACAAAAGAGTCTTCTACTGTCCAAAAAAGAGTCTTCTACAGTCCACAAGAGTCTTCTACTGTCCACAAGAGTCTTCTACTGTGCAAAAGTGTCTTCTACTGTCCACACGAGTCTTCTACAAGTGTCTTCTACTGTCCACAAGTGTCTTCTACTGTCCACAAGAGTCTTCTACTGTCCACAATAGTCTTCTATTGTCCACAAGAGTCTTCTATTGTCCACAAGAGTCTTCTACTGTCCACTAGAGTCTTCTACTGTCCACAAGAGTCTTCTACTGTCCACTAGTCTTCTACTGTCCACTAGAGTCTTCTACTGTCCACAAGATTCTTCTACAGTCCACAAGAGTCTTCTACTATCCACAAGAGTCTTCTTCTGTCCACAAGAGTCTTCTACTGCCCACAAGAGTCTTCTACTGTCCACTAGTCTTCTACTGTCCACAAGAGTCTTCTACTATCCACAAGAGTCTTCTACTGTCCACAAGAGTCTTCTACTGTCCACAAGAGTCTTCTACTGTCCACTAGGGTTCTACTGTCCACAAGAGTCTTCTACAGTCCACAAGAGTCTTCTACTATCCACAAGAGTCTTCTACTGTCCACAAGAGTCTTCTACTGTCCACAAGAGTCTTCTACTGTCCACAAGAGTCTTCTACTGTCCACAATAGTCTTCTACTGTCCACAAGAGTCTTCTACTGTCCACTAGTCTTCTACTGTCCACAAGAGTCTTCTACTGTCCACAAGAGTCTTCTAGTGTCCACAAGAGTCTTCTACTGTCCACTAGTCTTCTACTGTCCACTAGAGTCTTCTACTGTCCACAAAAGAGTCTTCTACAGTCCACAAGAGTCTTCTACTGTCCACAAGAGTCTTCTACAGTCCAAAAGTGTCTTCTACTGTCCACAAGAGTCTTCTACTGTCCACAAGTGTCTTCTACTGTCCACAAGAGTCTTCCACTGTCCACTTGGGTTCTACTGTCCACAAGAGTCTTCTACAGTCCACAAGAGTCTTCTACTGTCCACAAGAGTCTTCCACTGTCCACAAGAGTATTCTACTGTCCACAAGAGTCTTCTACTGTCCACTTGGGTTCTACAAGAGTCTTCTACTGTCCACAAGAGTCTTCTACTGTCCACAAGAGTCTTCTACTGTCCACTAGGGTTCTACTGTCCACAAGAGTCTTCTACAGTCCACAAGAGTCTTCTACTATCCACAAGAGTCTTCTACTGTCCACAAGAGTCTTCTACTGTCCACAAGAGTCTTCTACTGTCCACAAGAGTCTTCTACTGTCCACTAGTCTTCTACTGTCCACAAGAGTCTTCTACTGTCCACAAGAGTCTTCTAGTGTCCACAACAGTCTTCTACTGTCCACTAGTCTTCTACTGTCCACAAGAGTCTTCTACAGTCCACAAGAGTATTCTACTGTCCACAAGAGTCTTTTACTGTCCACAAGTGTCTTCTACTGTCCACAAGAGTCTTCTACTGTCCACAAGAGTCTTATACTGTCCACATGAGTCTTCTACTGTCCACATGAGTCTTCTACTGTCCACAAGAGTCTTCTACTGTCCAAAAGTGTCTTATACTGTCCACAAGAGTCTTCAACTGTCCACAAGTGTCTTCTACTGTCCACAAGTGTCTTCTACTGTCCACTAGAGTCTTCTTCTGTCCACATGAGTCTTCTACTGTCCACAAGAGTATTCTACTGTCCACAAGAGTCTTCTACTGTCCACAAGAGTCTTCTACTGTCCACAAGTCTTCTACTGTCCCCTAGAGTCTTCTACTGTCCAAAAGAGTCTTCTACTATCCACAAGAGTCTTCTACTATTCACAAGAGTCTTCTTCTGTCCAAAAGAGTCTTCTACTGTCAACAAGAGTCTTCTACTGTCCACAAGAGTCTTCTACTGTCCACAAGAGTCTTCCACTGTCCACTTGGGTTCTACTGTCCACAAGAGTCTTCTAAAGTTCACAAGAGTCTTCTACTGTCCACAAGAGTCTTCTACTGTCCACAATAGTCTTCTACTGTCCACAAGAGTCTTCTACTGTCCACTAGTCTTCTACTGTCCACAAGAGTCTTCTACTGTCCACAAGAGTCTTCTAGTGTCCACAAGAGTCTTCTACTGTCAACTAGTCTTCTACTGTCCACAAGAGTCTTCTACAGTCCACAAGAGTCTTCTACTGTCCACAAGAGTCTTCTACTGTCCACAAGTGTCTTCTACTGTCCACAAGAGTCTTCCACTGTCCACTTGGGTTCTACTGTCCACAAGAGTCTTCTACAGTCCACAAGAGTCTTCTACTGTCCACAAGAGTCTTCTACTGTCCACAAGTGTCTTCTACTGTCCACAAGAGTCTTCCACTGTCCACTTGGGTTCTACTGTCCACAAGAGTCTTCTACTGTCCACTAGAGTCTTCTACTGTCCACAAAAGAGTCTTCTACTGTCCAAAAAAGAGTCTTCTACTGTCCACAAGAGTCTTCTACTGTCCACAAGAGTCTTCTACTGTGCAAAAGTGTCTTCTACTGTCCACACGAGTCTTCTACTGTCCACAAGAGTCTTCTACTGTCCACAAGAGTCTTCTACTGTCCACAAGAGTCTTCTACTGTCCACTAGGGTTCTACTGTCCAAAAGAGTCTTCTACAGTCCACAAGAGTCTTCTACTATCCACAAGAGTCTTCTACTGTCCACAACAGTCTTCTACTGTCCACAAGAGTCTTCTACTGTCCACAAGAGTCTTCTACTGTCCACAATAGTCTTCTACTGTCCACAAGAGTCTTCTACTGTCCACTAGTCTTCTACTGTCCACAAGAGTCTTCTACTGTCCACAAGAGTCTTCTAGTGTCCACAAGAGTCTTCTACTGTCAACTAGTCTTCTACTGTCCACAAGAGTCTTCTACAGTCCACAAGAGTCTTTTACTGTCCACAAGTGTCTTCTACTGTCCACAAGAGTTTTATACTGTACACAAGAGTCTTCTACTGTCCACATGAGTCTTCTACTGTCCACTAGAGTCTTCTACTGTCCAAAAAAGAGTCTTCTACAGTCCACAAGAGTCTTCTACTGTCCACAAGAGTCTTCTACTGTCCACAAGAGTCTTCTACTGTGCAAAAGTGTCTTCTACTGTCCACACGAGTCTTCTACAAGTGTCTTCTACTGTCCACAAGAGTCTTCTACTGTCCACAAGAGTCTTCTACTGTCCACAATAGTCTTCTACTGTCTACAAGAGTCTTCTATTGTCCACAAGAGTCTTCTACTGTCCATTAGTCTTCTACTGTCCACTAGAGTCTTCTACTGTCCACAAGAGTCTTCTACTGTCCACTAGTCTTCTACTGTCCACTAGAGTCTTCTACTGTCCACAAAAGAGTCTTCTACTGTCCACAAAAGAGTCTTCTACAGTCCACAAGAGTCTTCTACAGTCTACAAGTGTCTTCTACTGTCCACAAGAGTCTTCTACTGTCCACTAGTCTTCTACTGTCCACTAGAGTCTTCTACTGTCCACAAAAGAGTCTTCTACTGTCCACAAAAGAGTCTTCTACAGTCCACAAGAGTCTTCTACTGTCCACAAGAGTCTTCTACAGTCCAAAAGTTTCTTCTACTGTCCACAAGAGTCTTCTACTGTCCACAAGTGTCTTCTACTGTCTACAAGAGTCTTCCACTGTCCACTTGGGTTCTACTGTCCACAAGAGTCTTCCACTGTCCACAAGAGTATTCTACTGTCCACAAGAGTCTTCTACTGTCCACTTGGGTTCTACAAGAGTCTTCTACTGTCCACAAGAGTCTTCTACTGTCCACAAGAGTCTTCTACTGTCCATAAGAGTCTTCTACTGTCCACAAGAGTCTTCTACTATCCACAAGAGTCTTCTACAGTCCACAAGAGTCTTCTACTGTCCACAAGAGTCTTTTACTGTCCACAAAAGAGTCTTCTACTGTCCAAAAAAGAGTCTTCTACAGTCCACAAGAGTCTTCTACTGTCCACAAGAGTCTTCTACTGTGCAAAAGTGTCTTCTACTGTCCACACGAGTCTTCTACAAGTGTCTTCTACTATCCACAAGTGTCTTCTACTGTCCACTAGAGTCTTCTACTGTCCACTAGAGTCTTCTACTATCCACTAGTCTTCTACTGTCCACATGAGTCTTCTACTGTCCACAAGAGTCTTCTACTGTCCACAAGAGTCTTCTACTGTCCACTAGAGTCTTCTACTGTCCACATGAATCTTCTACTGTCCACAAGAGTCTTCTACTATCCACTAGTCTTCTACTGTCCACAAGAGTCTTCTACTGTCCACATGAGTCTTCTACTGTCCACAAGAGTCTTCTACTGTCCACAAGAGTCTTCTACTGTCCACAAGAGTCTTCCACTGTCCACAAGAGTCTTCTACTATCCACAAGAGTCTTCTACTGTCCACAAGAGTCTTCTACTGTCCACAAGAGTCTTCTACTGTCCATAAGAGTCTTCTACTGTCCACAAGAGTCTTCTACTGTCCACTAGTCGTCTACTGTCCACAAGAGTCTTCTACTGTCAACAAGAGTCTTCTACTGTCCACTAGAGTCTTCTTCTGTCCACTAGAGTCTTCTACTGTCCACTAGAGTCTTCTACTGTCAACAAGAGTCTTCTACTGTCCACTAGAGTCTTCTTCTGTCCACTAGAGTCTTCTACTGTCCACTAGAGTCTTCTACTGTCCACAAGAGTCTTCTACTGTCCACAAGAGTCTTCTACTGTCCACTAGAGTCTTCTACTGTCCACTAGAGTCTTCTACTGTCCACAAGAGTCTTCTACTGTCCACTAGAGTCTTCTACTGTCCACAAGAGTCTTCTTCAGTGTCAAACACTTGCGCTTCCTGCTTGATTGGCCCCGATGGCCGTTTGTGGTGAATTTTATTTTCTGCGCGCCATAGATTTTCTTGTGCGCACACTAAGTGCAGCAGTGCACTATGTGCGAGCAGTGCGCAGCTGTTCAGGCGCAGTTTAGAGGGAACAGTGCCATCTCTTGAAGGCGAAAGGTCAAATGATCGGCCACAGTATCGTGAGTTTGAATCCCGACTCCGACATTTGCTGCATGTCCTCCTTTCTCTCTCATCATTCCCCTTCTTTTCTTTCTCATTCCATCTACTGTCTAATAAAGCCTACGGCAACAACAAAAAAAATATTATTTTTTTAAATTTTTAATATAACTTGGACAAGCTTGGCCGTAGTTTGGGGACCACTGCCTTAGAACGTCCCCTTGGAGCGTCCCAGACACAGGTCCATTGACATTTCCCCGTAACAAGCAGCAGATGTTGTGTTTTTATTGTTTTAAATGGTTGTGATCGTTCTGGTCTCCATGGCGACCCAGAGTCTGAATCCATCTTCTTTTAACAACATTTAGGAGAGAATATTTGCACCAATATTGGTCCAATCAGCACAAACTAAAGTGTTAGAACATGTTCTTTATGTCTTTAATTGGCTCAAAGATACAAAACTGAACCCGTCTAGACTGGAGCCCATGTTGCCATGGTGACAGGCATGCGGGACATAAGGTCATTGTGGT
Organism: Eucyclogobius newberryi; assembly: GCF_026437365.1. Taxonomy (NCBI): domain Eukaryota; kingdom Metazoa; phylum Chordata; class Actinopteri; order Gobiiformes; family Gobiidae; genus Eucyclogobius; species Eucyclogobius newberryi. The sequence continues at coordinate 2,522,945 of NW_027316389.1, read as the reverse complement.
ACAACCACCTGGAGATTTATGACTTTTCTGCAGGAGCAGAGACTTCACATGACTCTGAGTTCATTTGAATCCAAAGCAGTCGTTCCATAGTGTGAAGTTTCTCCTTCTGCAGAGACGTCATGAATCTCCAGACGGAACAGACTCAGGGCAGCTGTGACTCGCTCTTGTGCGTGAGCAGTAAACAGACTCAGGGCAACTGTGACTCGCTCTTGTGCGTGAGCAGTAAACAGACTCAGGGCAACTGTGACTCGCTCTTGTGCGTGAGCAGTAAACAGACTCAGGGCAACTGTGACTCGCTCTTGTGCGTGAGCAGTAAACAGACTCAGGGCAACTGTGACTCGCTCTTGTGCGTGAGCAGTAAACAGACTCAGGGCAGCTGTGACTCACTCTTGTGCGTGAGCAGTAAACAGACTCAGGGCAGCTGTGACTCGCTCTTATGCGTGAGCAATAAACAGACTCAGGGCAGCTGTGACTCACTCTTGTGAGTGAGCGGTAAACAGACTCAGGGCAGCTGTGACTCACTCTTGTGCGTGAGCAGCAAACAGACTCAGGGCAGCTGTGACTCACTCTTGTGCGTGAGCAGAGCCGTGATGGCGCTCGTCGCCGCCTGAAACACTTTGGTGGACGAGGAGTGAACCAACATGGCCGCCATCAGCTGCCTGTGAACCGGAGTCCTGGAAACACAAGACGTTCAGATGTAAAAACGTTTGATGTGACGCCGTGGTCATGTGACTCTGGGGTTCATGTGACTCTGGGGTTCATGTGACTCTGGGGTCATGTGACTCTGGGGGTCATGTGACTCTCGGGTCATGTGACTCTGGGGGTCTTGTGACTCTGGGGGTCTTGTGACTCTGGGGGTCATGTGACTCTGGGGGTCATGTGACTCTGGGTCAAGTGACTCTAGGGGTCATGTGACTCTGGGGGTCATGTGACTCTTGGGGTCATGTGACTCTTGGGGTCATGTGACTCTTGGGGTCATGTGACTCTGGGGTCATGTGACTCCGGGGTCATGTGACTCCGGGGTCATGTGACTCTGGGGGTCATGTGACTCTGGGGGTCATGTGACTCTGGGGGTCATGTGACTCTGGGGTCATGTGACTCCGGGTCATGTGACTCCGGGTCATGTGACTCTGGGGGTCATGTGACTCTGGGGGTCATGTGACTCTGGGGGTCATGTGACTCCGGGGTCATATGACTCCGGGGTCATATGACTCTGGGGGTCATATGACTCTGGGGATCATGTGACTCTGGGGATCATGTGACTCTGGGGATCATGTGACTCCGGGGATCATGTGACTCTGGGGATCATGTGACTCCGGGGTCATGTGACTCCGGGGTCATGTGACTCTGGGGTCATGTGACTCTGGAGTCACTTGACTCTGGGGTCATGTGACTCCGGGGGTCATGGTACTCTGGGGTCATATGACTCCAGGGTCATGTGACTCTGGGGTCACGTGACTCTTTGGTCATGTGACTCTTTGGTCATGTGACTCTGGGGTCATGTGACTCAGAGGGTCATGTGACTCTGGGGTCATGTGACTAAAGGGTCATATGTCTCTGGGGGTCATGTGACTCTTCACCTCTTTCCCTGCTGCTCCTCAGATTGACTCAGTCCTGCTCCGTGCAGTAACAGACTGTGCACGGCCCAACTCGCCGCCTCCTGCAACACAACAACAGTCATAAACACAACAACAATCTTAAACACAACAACAGTCATAAACAAAACAAGTCATAAACACAACAACAGTCATAAATACAACAACAGTCATAAACACAACAACGGTCATAAACACAACAACAGTCATAAACACAACAACAGTCATAAACACAACAGTCATAAACACAACAACAGTCTTAAACACAACAACAGCCATAAACACAACAGTCATAAACACAACAACAGTAATAAACACAACAACAGTCCTAAACACAACAACAGTCATAAACACAACAACAGTCATGAATACAACAGTCACAAACACACAAAAACACAAGTCATAAACACAATAACAGTCATAAACACAACAGTCATAAACACAACAACAGTCATAAACACAACAGTCATAAACACAACAGTCATAAACACAACAACAGTCATAAACACAACAACAGACATAAACACACATAAACATAAACACAACAACAGTCATAAACACAACAGTCATAAACACAACAACAGTCATAAACACAACAACAGTCATAATCACAACAACAGTCATAAACACAACAACAGTCATAAACACAACAGTCATAATCACAACAGTCATAAACACAACAACAGTCATAAACACAACAACAGTCATAATCACAACAGTCATAATCACAACAACAGTCATAAACACAACAACAGTCATAAACACAACAGTCATAAACACAACAGTCATAAACACAACAACAGTCATAAACACAACAACAGTCATAAACACAACAACAGCCATAAACACAAGTCATAAACACAACAACAGTCATAAATACAACAGTCACAAACACAAAAAACACAAGTCATAAACATAACAACAGTCATAAACACAACAACAGTCATAAACACAACAGTCATAAACACAACAACAGTCATAAACACAACAACAGTCATAAACACAACAACAGCCATAAACACAACAACAGTCATAAATACAACAGTCACAAACACAAAAAACACAAGTCATAAACATAACAACAGTCATAAACACAACAGCAGTCATAAACACAACAGCAGTCATAAACACAACAGCAGTCATAAACACAACAACAGTCATAAACACAACAACAGTCATTAACACAACAACAGTCATAAACACACATAAACATAAACACAACAAAAGTCATAAACACAACAGTCATAAACACAACAACAGTCATAATCACAACAACAGTCATAAACACAACAACAGTCATAAACACAACAACAGTCATAAACACAACAGTCATAATCACAACAACAGTCATAAACACAACAACAGTCATAAACACAACAACAGTCATAATCACAACAACAGTCATAAACACAACATCAGTCATAAACACAACAACAGTCATAAACACAACAACAGTCATAAACACAACAGCCATAAACACAACAACAGTCATAAACACAACAACAGTCATAAATACAACAGTCACAAACACAAAAAACACAAGTCATAAACATAACAACAGTCATAAACACAACAACAGTCATAAACACAACAAAATTCATAAACACAACAGTCATAAACACAACAACAGTCATAAACACAACAACAGTTATAAACACAACAGTCATAAAGACAACAACAGTCATAAACACACATAAACATAAACACAACAACAGTCATAAACACAACAGTCATAAACACAACAGTCATAAACACAACAGTCATAAACACAACAGTCATAAACACAACAGTCATAAACACAACAACAGTCATAAACACAACAGTCATAAACACACATAAACACAACTGTCATAAACACAACAAGAGTCATAAACACAACAAGAGTCATAAACAAAACAGTCATACACTACAACAGCCATAAACACAACAGTCACAAACACAATGACAGTCATAAACACAATGACAGTCATAAACACAACAACAGTCATAAACACAACAGTCATAAACACAACAACAGTCATAAGCACAACAGTCATAAACACAACAACAGCCATAAACACAACAGTCATAAACACAACAACAGTCATAATCACAACAACAGCCATAAACACAACAGTCATAAACACAACAGTCATAAACACAACAACAGTCATAAACACAACAACAGTCATAAACACAACAACAGTCATAAACACAACAGTCATAAACACACATAAACACAACAGTCATAAACACAACAACAGTCATAAACACAACAGTCATAAACACAACAGTCATAAACACAACAGTCATAAACACAACAACAGTCATAAACACATATAAACACAACAGTCATAAACACAACAGTCATAAACACAACAACAGCCATAAACACAATAACAGTCATAAACACAACAACAGTCATAAACACAACAACAGTCATAAACACAACAGTCATAATCACAACAACAGTCATAAACACAACAACAGTCATAAACACAACAACAGTCATAAACACAACAGTCATAAACACAACAACAGTCATAAACACAACAACAGTCAAAAACACAACATTCATAAACACACATAAACACAACAGTCATAAACACAACAACAGTCATAAACACAACAGTCATAAACACAACAACAGTCATAAACACAACAGTCATAATCACAACAACAGTCATAAACACAACAACAGTCATAAACACAACAACAGTCATAAACACAACAGTCATAAACACAACAACAGTCATAAACACAACAACAGTCATAAACACAACAACAGTCATAAACACAACAGTCATAAACACAACAACAGTCATAAGCACAACAGTCATAAACACAACAACAGCCATAAACACAACAGTCATAAACACAACAACAGTCATAATCACAACAACAGCCATAAACACAACAGTCATAAACACAACAGTCATAAACACAACAACAGTCATAAACACAACAACAGTCATAAACACAACAACAGTCATAAACACAACAGTCATAAACACACATAAACACAACAGTCATAAACACAACAACAGTCATAAACACAACAGTCATAAACACAACAGTCATAAACACAACAGTCATAAACACAACAACAGTCATAAACACATATAAACACAACAGTCATAAACACAACAGTCATAAACACAACAACAGCCATAAACACAATAACAGTCATAAACACAACAACAGTCATAAACACAACAACAGTCATAAACACAACAGTCATAATCACAACAACAGTCATAAACACAACAACAGTCATAAACACAACAACAGTCATAAACACAACAGTCATAAACACAACAACAGTCATAAACACAACAACAGTCAAAAACACAACATTCATAAACACACATAAACACAACAGTCATAAACACAACAACAGTCATAAACACAACAGTCATAAACACAACAACAGTCATAAACACAACAGTCATAATCACAACAACAGTCATAAACACAACAACAGTCATAAACACAACAGTCATAAACACACATAAACACAACAGTCATAAACACAACAACAGTCAAAAACACAACAGTCATAAACACAACAACAGTCATAAACACAACAGTCATAAACACAACAGTCATAAACACAACAGTCATAAACACAACAACAGTCATAAACACAACAACAGTCATAAACACAACAACAGTCATAAACACAACAACAGTCATAAATACAACAGTCACAAACACAAAAAAACACAAGTCATAAACATAACAACAGTCATAAACACAACAGTCATAAACACAACAACAGTCATAAACACAACAACAGTCAAAAACACAACATTCATAAACACACATAAACACAACAGTCATAAACACAACAACAGTCATAAACACAACAGTCATAAACACAACAACAGTCATAAACACAACAGTCATAATCACAACAACAGTCATAAACACAACAACAGTCATAAACACAACAACAGTCATAAACACAACAGTCATAAACACAACAACAGTCATAAACACAACAACAGTCATAAACACAACAACAGTCATAAACACAACAGTCATAAACACACATAAACACAACAGTCATAAACACAACAACAGTCAAAAACACAACAGTCATAAACACAACAACAGTCATAAACACAACAGTCATAAACACAACAGTCATAAACACAACAGTCATAAACACAACAACAGTCATAAACACAATAACAGTCATAAACACAACAACAGTCATAAACACAACAACAGTCATAAACACACACACAAACAGAACAGAAGATGAGAGTTTGTTTAGTAACTCTGACACAAAAACAGCTAAATTATATTTATTATTAATAAACTGTATTTTTGATTTAATCCAGAAATAGTTTATTCTTTTTTGACATGTAACAAACATTAACATTAGACAAACGCGTCTCGGCATCTGCATGAAGCGCTCGGTCCTGACCTGCACAGACGGCTCGTCCGCGTGGAGCTCCAGAGCCAAGCAGCACACTTCCATCCAGCTCAGCCCCAGATGGTGCACTTCCTGTGGGCCGCGCTGCTCCTCCTCCTCGCCCTCTTCCGGCCCGTGAGCCGCGACCTCCTGGTTCTGCACGATCGTCGCCGCTGACGACACAAACACGTAAAAGAATGTCTGATCATCTCATTTAACGTTAGAAAAAAGATTGGAAATGTGGCCGAGCAGGGAATGATTGACATGTGGGAGAACTACTGGACTGTCCACCAGGAAATGAGACTCGATTGTTCCCCACAAATCTATTCTTCCTTTAAGGTCAGCACTTCATTAGTCCCTCATGAGTCCTTCTCAGCTGGGGTCAGAGCCAGGACTTGGTCTGGACTTGGTCTGGACTTGGTCTGGACTTGGTCTGGACTTGGTCTGGACTTGGTCTGGACTTGGTCTGGACTTGGTCTGGACTTGGTCAAACTAAAGACGTAGTAAAGGTGAGACTCACTGAGGCGGGCGAGGCAGGACAGCGCCGCCGTCTGGAGAAGAGCGTTGTGTGGAAACCTTTGACAGGCTCGAACCATCACCCTCTGAACCTCGTTCACCACCAGGATACTGTAGTAACTCTCTGAGGAGACCAGGACATGATGGTTTAGACCTGGTTTAGTCCTGGTTTAGTCCTGGTTTAGACCTGGTTTAGTCCTGGTTTAGACCTGGTTTAGACCTGGTTTAGTCCTGGTTTAGACCTGGTTTAGACCTGGTTTAGACCTGGTTTAGACCTGGTTTAGACCTGGTTTAGTCCTGGTTTAGACCTGGTTTAGACCTGGTTTAGTCCTGGTTTAGTCCTGGTTTAGTCCTGGTTTAGACCTGGTTTAGACCTGACCTGAGGTGAACTTGCTAAGGAGGCGACAGGCCACTTCCTGGACGTCTTCCTCCTCAGGAAACGTATCCATGGCGACAGTGACCAGGCGGTAGCACCTGACTCCGCCCGACATCAGGATCTCCACGTTGCTGCCTGAACAAAGATCATGTCTGAAACGAGGACTCACACTTTGTGAATCTAATGGACAAACTGGAGATTTTTAAGAGGAAAAGCAATGATTTGATAAAATGATGTCACTGTCTTTGTTGTTAAAGTATTTTCTTTCGTGTTTTAGTCGGTTTAGTCCAGAAAAACATCACATTTAGAAAAATACCACTTAAATTACATTGACTGTCGACTATTTGTCTGATAAATCGTTGCAGTCTTAATAAAAAACAATCTCGAGTTCACGTTGTGCTTTTCCTCGAGTCGTTTTAGCTGGTTCTGATCACGTCTGGAGATGAGGCACTTACTGAGCTGTGCCAGCAGGTGGAGCACTCTGAGGCCGCTCAGCTGCAGCGCTGGACTGTCCGAAAACCTCTGAAGGGACGAGAGCAGAGCCACGTGATCCTGTCGCTCCACGAACTCCAGCAGCAGCTCGTCTCGCTCTGAACACCACACGAGCAGGAGCAACACGGTGAGCAACAAACATGCGGCTGAACACGACAAAACATGTCTGAACACGTCAAAAACAGGTCTGAACACGACAAAACATGTCTGAACACGTCAAAAACAGGTCTGAACACGACAAAACATGTCTGAACACGACAAAACATGTCTGAACACGTCAAAAACAGGTCTGAACACGACAAAACATGTCTGAACACGTCAAAAACAGGTCTGAACACGACAAAACATGTCTGAACACGTCAAAAACAGGTCTGAACACGACAAAACATGTCTGAACACGACAAAACATGTCTGAACACGTCAAAAACAGGTCTGAACACGACAAAACATGTCTGAACACGACAAAACATGTCTGAACACGTCAAAAACAGGTCTGAACACGACAAAACATGTCTGAACACGTCAAAAACAGGTCTGAACACGACAAAACATGTCTGAACACGTCAAAAACAGGTCTGAACACGTCAAAAACAGGTCTGAACACGACAAAACATGTCTGAACACGACAACATGTCTGAACACGACAACATGTCTGAACACGACAAAACATGTCTGAACACGACAACATGTCTGAACACGTCAAAAACAGGTCTGAACACGACAAAAACATGTCTGAACACGTCAAAAACAGGTCTGAACACGACAACATGTCTGAACACGTCAAAAACAGGTCTGAACACGACAAAACATGTCTGAACACGACAACATATCTGAACACGTCAAAAACAGGTCTGAACACGTCAAAAACATGTCTGAACACGTCAAAAACATATCTGAACACGTCAAAAACAGGTCTGAACACGTCAAAAACATATCTGAACACGTCAAAAACAGGTCTGAACACGTCAAAAACAGGTCTGAACACGACAACATGTCTGAACACGACAAAAACAGGTCTGAACACGACAAAACATGTCTGAACACGTCAAAAACATGTCTGAACACGTCAAAAACATGTCTGAACACGACAAAATGCAACAGAAATGTGACCAAAGCGACACAAACGCTAAGTGTGTATGTGTGTGAGGGGCGTGGCTAAAGCTAGTGTGTGTGAGGGGCGTGGCTAAAGCGAGTGTGTGTGAGGGGCGTGGCTAAAGCTAGTGTGTGTGAGGGGCGTGGCTAAAGCGAGTGTGTGTGAGGGGCGTGGCTAAAGCTAGTGTGTGTGAGGGGCGTGGCTAAAGCTAGTGTGTGTGAGGGGCGTGGCTAAAGCGAGTGTGTGTGAGGGGCGTGGCTAAAGCTAGTGTGTGTGAGGGGCGTGGCTAAAGCGAGTGTGTGTGAGGGGCGTGGCTAAAGCTAGTGTGTGTGAGGGGCGTGGCTAAAGCTAATGTGTGTGAGGGGCGTGGCTAAAGCTAGTGTGTGTGAGGGGCGTGGCTAAAGCTAGTGTGTGTGAGGGGCGTGGCTAAAGCTAGTGTGTGTGAGGGGCGCGGCTAAAGCTAGTGTGTGTGAGGGGCGTGGCTAAAGCTAGTGTGCACAGGAACAGTTTTGCCTCATTTCTTTGACTTCTCTCAAAGCCTCTACGCCGCGTTTGAACCTCTCTTTATGTCATGCTGATGCTAATGCTAATGCTAACGCTGATGCTAATGCTAATGCTAACGCTAATGCTGATGCTGATGCTGATGCTAATGCAAATGCGAATGCTAATGCTAATGTCAGACGCATTATGACCTGGATATATCAGATTGTGGCTCTTGACAAAGCGAGTGCCGTGCGGCCATAAACAAGAAACAGCTGTTGCTAACGTGCTTTGCTAGCTTTGTGTTGCTAAGGCTCCACATAGTCGTTAGCATCAGTGGAAACACGGCGCTTTAGCATGAGATCAAGTCAGAGTTTGGAGACAAATGAGTCTCTTGTGTTTCTCTCTGGTCCAATCATCTGGTTTTGGATCATTTTAAGAGACTTAAGACAAAGACAGACTTTATCATGCTCATGGTGTTTTTTGTACTTGTGTCGAGCAGCGATGCCAGAGCGGAGCAGCCCTGAACCTGGACCTCCTCACTGTCTGCAAACGTCCTCATGGAGGTCAAAACCAGGTCAAACACGTCCTCGTCTTCCTCCAGAACAAGCAGACGCATCTCCTCTGCAACCAGCAAGAACAAAAGAGACATCCACTGAACATAAGAGAGATCAACAGACAGGTGCCGTGTTCGGGTCAGTTTAGGCAGTGGGACAGGTGCCGTGTTCGGGTCAGTTTTGGCAGTGGGACAGGTGCCGTGTTCGGGTCAGTTTCGGAAGTGGGGCAGGTGCCGTGTTTGGGTCAGTTTAGGCAGTGGGACAGGTGCCGTGTTCGGGTCAGTTTAGGCAGTGGGACAGGTGCCGTGTCCCTGTCAGTTTAGGCAGTGGGGCAGGTACCGTGTTTGGGTCAGTTTTGGCAGTGGGGCAGGTACCGTGTTCGGATCAGATTTGGCAGTGGGAAAGGTGCCGTGTTTAGGTCAGTTTGGGAGTGGGGCAGGTGCCGTGTTCGGGTCAGTTTTGGCAGTGGGGCAGGTGCCGTGTTTGGGTCAGTTTTGGCAGTGGGACAGGTGCCGTGTTCGGGTCAGTTTTGGCAGTGGGGCAGGTACCGTGTCCCGGTCAGTTTAGGCAGTGGGACAGGTACCGTGTTTGGGTCAGTTTTGGCAGTGGGGCAGGTGCCGTGTTCGGGTCAGTTTTTGCAGTGGGGCAGGTACCGTGTTTGGGTCAGTTTAGGCAGTGGGGCAGGTGCCGTGTTTGGGTCAGTTTGGCAGTGGGGCATGTGCCGTGTTCGGGTCAGTTTTGGCAGTGGGGCAGGTGCCGTGTTTGGGTCCGTTTTGGCAGTGGGACAGGTGCCGTGCTCGGGTCAGTTTTGGCAGTGGGACAGGTACCGTGTTCGGGTCAGTTTAGGCAGTGGGACAGGTGCTGTGTTCGGGTCAGTTTTGGCAGTGGGACAGGTGTCGTGTCCAAGTCAGTTTAGGCAGTGGGGCAGGTACAGTGTTTTGGTCAGTTTGGCAGTGGGGCAGGTACCGTGTTCGGGTCAGTTTTGGCAGTGGGGCAGGTACCGTGTTCGGGTCAGGTTTTGCAGTGGGGCAGGTACCGTGTTTGGGTCAGTTTAGGCAGTGGGGCAGGTGCCGTGTTCGGGTCAGTTTTGGCAGTGGGGCAGGTACCGTGTTCGGGTCAGTTTTGGCAGTGGGGCAGGTGCCGTGTTTGGGTCAGTTTTGGCAGTGGGGCAGGTGCCGTGTTCGGGTCAGTTTTGACAGTGGGGCAGGTACCGTGTTTGGGTCAGTTTTGGCAGTGGGGCAGGTGCCGTGTTTGGGTCAGTTTTGGCAGTGGGACAGGTGCCGTGTTTGGGTCAGTTTCGGCAGTGGGGCAGGTGCTGTGTTTGGGTCGGTTTAGGCAGTGGGACAGGTGCCGTGTTTGGGTCAGTTTAGGCAGTGGGGCAGGTGCCGTGTTTGGGTCAGTTTGGCAGTGGGGCATGTGCCGTGTTCGGGTCAGTTTTGGCAGTGGGGCAGGTGCCGTGTTTGGGTCCGTTTTGGCAGTGGGACAGGTGCCGTGCTCGGGTCAGTTTTGGCAGTGGGACAGGTACCGTGTTCGGGTCAGTTTAGGCAGTGGGACAGGTGCTGTGTTCGGGTCAGTTTTGGCAGTGGGACAGGTGTCGTGTCCAAGTCAGTTTAGGCAGTGGGGCAGGTACAGTGTTTTGGTCAGTTTTGGCAGTGGGGCAGGTACCGTGTTCGGGTCAGTTTTGGCAGTGGGGCAGGTACCGTGTTCGGGTCAGGTTTTGCAGTGGGGCAGGTACCGTGTTTGGGTCAGTTTAGGCAGTGGGGCAGGTGCCGTGTTCGGGTCAGTTTTGGCAGTGGGGCAGGTACCGTGTTCGGGTCAGTTTTGGCAGTGGGGCAGGTGCCGTGTTTGGGTCAGTTTTGGCAGTGGGGCAGGTGCCGTGTTCGGGTCAGTTTTGACAGTGGGGCAGGTACCGTGTTTGGGTCAGTTTTGGCAGTGGGGCAGGTGCCGTGTTTGGGTCAGTTTTGGCAGTGGGACAGGTGCCGTGTTTGGGTCAGTTTCGGCAGTGGGGCAGGTGCTGTGTTTGGGTCGGTTTAGGCAGTGGGACAGGTGCCGTGTTCGGGTCAGTTTAGGCAGTGGGACAGGTGCCGTGTCCCGGTCAGTTTAGGCAGTGGGGCAGGTACCGTGTTTGGGTCAGTTTTGGCAGTGGGGCAGGTACCGTGTTCGGGTCAGTTTTGGCAGTGGGACAGGTGCCGTGTTTGGGTCGGTTTCGGCAGTGGGGCAGGTGCCGTGTTTGGGTCGGTTTAGGCAGTGGGACAGGTGCCGTGTTCGGGTCAGTTTAGGCAGTGGGACAGGTGCCGTGTCCCGGTCAGTTTAGGCAGTGGGGCAGGTACCGTGTTTGGGTCAGTTTTGGCAGTGGGACAGGTGCCGTGTTTGGGTCAGTTTTGGCAGTGGGACAGGTGCCGTGTTTGGGTCAGTTTTGGCAGTGGGGCAGGTACCGTGTTCGGGTCAGTTTTGGCAGTGGGACAGGTGCCGTGTTTGGGTCAGTTTTGGCAGTGGGACAGGTGCCGTGTTTGGGTCAGTTTCGGCAGTGGGGCAGGTGCCGTGTTTGGGTCGGTTTAGGCAGTGGGACAGGTGCCGTGTTCGGGTCAGTTTAGGCAGTGGGACAGGTGCCGTGTCCCGGTCAGTTTAGGCAGTGGGGCAGGTACCGTGTTTGGGTCAGTTTTGGCAGTGGGGCAGGTACCGTGTTCGGGTCAGTTTTGAGAGTGGGGCAGGTACCGTGTTTGGGTCAGTTTTGGCAGTGGGGCAGGTGCCGTGTTTGGGTCAGTTTTTGCAGTGGGGCAGGTACCGTGTTTGGGTCAGTTTAGGCAGTGGGGCAGGTGCCGTGTTTAGGTCAGTTTAGGCAGTGGGGCAGGTACCGTGTTTGGGTTAGTTTTGGCAGTGGGGCAGGTACCGTGTTCGGGTCAGTTTTGGCAGTGGGACAGGTGCCGTGTTTGGGTCAGTTTTGGCAGTGGGGCAGGTGCTGTGTTCGGGTCAGTTTTGGCAGTGGGACAGGTACCGTGTTCGGGTCAGTTTTGGCAGTGGGACAGGTGCCGTGTTTGGGTCAGTTTTGGCAGTGGGGCAGGTGCCGTGTTCGGGTCGGTTTTGGCAGTGGGGCAGGTGCCGTGTTTGGGTCAGTTTTGGCAGTGGGGCAGGTGCCGTGTCCCGGTCAGTTTAGGCAGTGGGACAGGTGCCGTGTTCGGGTCAGTTTTGGCAGTGGGGCAGGTACCGTGTTCGGGTCAGTTTAGGCAGTGGGGCAGGTGCCGTGTTCGGGTCAGTTTTGACAGTGGGGCAGGTACCGTGTTTGGGTCAGTTTTGGCAGTGGGGCAGGTGCCGTGTTTGGGTCAGTTTTTGCAGTGGGGCAGGTACCGTGTTTGGGTCAGTTTAGGCAGTGGGGCAGGTGCCGTGTTTGGGTCAGTTTTGGCAGTGGGGCAGGTACCGTGTTCGGGTCAGTTTAGGCAGTGGGACAGGTGCCGTGTTCGGGTCAGTTTTGGCAGTGGGACAGGTGCCTTGTTCGGGTCAGTTTTGGCAGTGGGGCAGGTACCGTGTTTGGGTCAGTTTTGGCAGTGGGGCAGGTGCCGTGTTTGGGTCAGTTTAGGCAGTGGGACAGGTGCCGTGTTTGGGTCAGTTTTGGCAGTGGGGCAGGTGCCGTGTTCGGGTCAGTTTTTGCAGTGGGGCAGGTACCGTGTTTGGGTCAGTTTAGGCAGTGGGGCAGGTGCCGTGTTCGGGTCAGTTTTGGCAGTGGGGCAGGTGCCGTGTTCGGGTCAGTTTAGGCAGTGGGGCAGGTACTGTGTTTGGGTCAGTTTTGGCAGTGGGGCAGGTACCGTGTTCGGATCAGTTTTGGCAGTGGGACAGGTGCCGTGTTTGGGTCAGTTTTGGCAGTGGGGCAGGTGTCGTGTTCGGGTCAGTTTTGGCAGTAGGACAAGTGCCGTGTTCGGGTCAGTTTTGGCAGTAGGACAAGTGCCGTGTTCGGGTCAGTTTTGGCAGTGGGACAGGTGCCGTGTTCGGGTCAGTTTTGGCAGTGGGACAGGTGCCGTGTTCGGGTCAGTTTTGGCAGTGGGACAGGTGCCGTGTTTGGGTCAGTTTAGGCAGTGGGACAGGTGCCGTGTTCGGGTCAGTTTTGGCAGTGGGACAGGTGCCGTGTTCGGGTCAGTTTTGGCAGTGGGACAGGTACCGTGTTCGGGTCAGTTAAGGCAGTGGGACAGGTGCCGTGTTCGGATCAGTTTTGGCAGTGGGACAGGTGCCGTATTTGGGTCAGTTTTGGCAGTGGGGCAGGTGCCGTGTTCGGGTCAGTTTTGGCAGTGGGACAGGTGCCGTGTTTGGGTCAGTTTAGGCAGTGGGACAGGTGCCATGTTCGGGTCAGTTTTGGCAGTGGGACAGGTGCCGTGTTTGGGTCAGTTTAGGCAGTGGGACAGGTGCCGTGTTCGGGTCAGTTTTGGCAGTGGGACAGGTGCCGTGTTCGGGTCAGTTTTGGCAGTGGGACAGGTACCGTGTTCGGGTCAGTTTAGGCAGTGGGACAGGTGCCGTGTTCGGGTCAGTTTTGGCAGTGGGGCAGGTACCGTGTTTGGGTCAGTTTTGGCAGTGGGGCAGGTGCCGTGTTCGGGTCAGTTTTGGCAGTGGGACAGGTGCCGTGTTTGGGTCAGTTTAGGCAGTGGGACAGGTGCCGTGTTCGGGTCAGTTTTGGCAGTGGGACAGGTGCCGTGTTCGGGTCAGTTTTGGCAGTGGGACAGGTACCGTGTTCGGGTCAGTTTAGGCAGTGGGACAGGTACCGTGTTTGGGTCAGTTTTGGCAGTGGGGCAGGTGCCGTGTTTGGGTCAGTTTTTGCAGTGGGGCAGGTACCGTGTTTGGGTCAGTTTAGGCAGTGGGGCAGGTGCCGTGTTTGGGTCAGTTTTGGCAGTGGGGCAGGTGCCGTGTTCGGGTCAGTTTTGGCAGTGTGGCAGGTGCCGTGTTCGGGTCAGTTTTGGCAGTGGGGCAGGTGCCGTGTTCGGGTCAGTTTTGGCAGTGGGACAGGTACCGTGTTTGGGTCAGTTTTGGCAGTGGGGCAGGTGCCGTGTTCGGGTCAGTTTCGGCAGTGGGGCAGGTGCCGTGTTTGGGTCAGTTTTGGCAGTGGGACAGGTGCCGTGTTCGGGTCAGTTTTGGCAGTGGAACAGGTGCCGTGTTCAGGTGGGCGGTAGGCGTGGCAGTAGGCGGAGTCTGACTGATTGACAGAGGTGGACTTTTTAAAGACAGTCGTTGAGAGACAGATTTCTTGCTGATTGGCAGTTTTCAAATACTTATTTGCAGCAATAACATATAAATAAATCATTTCAAAATCAAACAATGTCATTTACGGATTTGCTTTCTTTTTTCTTTGTTTTTTTCTGTCTCTCAAAGTGAAAATGCACCATGAACATTTCAGACCAGAAGTTCTCTCAAAAAACAGTCTCAAATACTTAACTCACTGTAAAAACTGTTTGTTTTGCAGTGAAACGATGTTCAATAAACAAGTCATTATTTATGTCGTGACTGAAGTCATTATTTATGTCGTGACTGAAGTCATTATTTATGTCGTGACTGAAGTCATTATTTATGTCGTGACTAAAGTCATTATTTATGTCGTGACTAAAGTCATTATTTATGTTGTGACGAGGAAGAACAAATGTGAGTGTTTTTATTTTAAAGCCGACGCATAAAACTGTTCCACAGGGTCTTTACTCTGTACCTGAGGTGAAAGTGTCTTTACTCTGTACCTGAGGTGAAAGTGTCTTTACTCTGTACCTGAGGTCAAAGTGTCTTTACTCTGTACCTGAGGTGAAAGTGTCTTAACTCTGTACCTGAGGTGAAAGTGTCTTAACTCTGTACCTGAGGTGAAAGTGTCTTAACTCTGTACCTGAGGTGAAAGTGTCTTAACTCTGTACCTGAGGTGAAAGTGTCTTAACTCTGTACCTGAGGTGAAAGTGTCTTAACTCTGTACCTGAGGTGAAAGTGTCTTAACTCTGTACCTGAGGTGAAAGTGTCTTAACTCTGTACCTGAGGTGAAAGTGTCTTTATTCTGTACCTGAGGTGAAAGTGTCTTAACTCTGTACCTGAGGTGAAAGTGTCTTAACTCTGTACCTGAGGTGAAAGTGTCTTAACTCTGTACCTGAGGTGAAAGTGTCTTAACTCTGTACCTGAGGTGAAAGTGTCTTTACTCTGTACCTGAGGTGAAAGTGTCTTTACTCTGTACCTGAGGTGAAAGTGTCTTTACTCTGTACCTGAGGTGAAAGTGTCTTAACTCTGTACCTGAGGTGAAAGTGTCTTTATTCTGTACCTGAGGTGAAAGTGTCTTAACTCTGTACCTGAGGTGAAAGTGTCTTAACTCTGTACCTGAGGTGAAAATGTCTTTACTCTGTACCTGAGGTGAAAATGTCTTTACTCTGTACCTGAGGTGAAAGTGTCTTTATTCTGTACCTGAGGTGAAAGTGTCTTTACTCTGTACCTGAGGTGAAAGTGTCTTTACTCTGTACCTGAGGTGAAAGTGTCTTTACTCTGTACCTGAGGTGAAAGTGTCTTAACTCTGTACCTGAGGTGAAAGTGTCTTTACTCTGTACCTGAGGTGAAAGTGTCTTTACTCTGTACCTGAGGTGAAAGTGTCTATACTCTGTACCTGAGGTGAAAGTGTCTTTACTCTGTACCTGAGGTGAAAGTGTCTTTACTCTGTACCTGAGGTGAAAGTGTCTTAACTCTGTACCTGAGGTGAAAGTGTCAGTGTCTTAACTCTGTACCTGAGGTGAAAGTGTCTTTACTCTGTACCTGAGGTGAAAGTGTCTTTACTCTGTATCTGAGGTGAAAGTGTCTTTACTCTGTACCTGAGGTGAAAGTGTCTTAACTCTGTACCTGAGGTGAAAGTGTCAGTGTCTTTACTCTGTACCTGAGGTGAAAGTGTCTTAACTCTGTACCTGAGGTGAAAGTGTCTTTACTCTGTACCTGAGGTGAAAGTGTCTTTACTCTGTACCTGAGGTGAAAGTGTCTTTATTCTGTACCTGAGGTGAAAGTGTCTTAACTCTGTACCTGAGGTGAAAGTGTCTTAACTCTGTACCTGAGGTGAAAGTGTCTTAACTCTGTAGCTGAGGTGAAAGTGTCTTTACTCTGTACCTGAGGTGAAAGTGGTGAAACTGTCTTAACTCTGTACCTGAGGTGAAAGTGTCTTTACTCTGTACCTGAGGTGAAAGCGTCTTTACTCTGTACCTGAGGTGAAAGTGTCTTTACTCTGTACCTGAGGTGAAAGTGTCTTTACTCTGTACCTGAGGTGAAAGTGCCAGTGTCTTTACTCTGTACCTGAGGTGAAAGTGCCAGTGTCTTTACTCTGTACCTGAGGTGAAAGTGCCAGTGTCTTTACTCTGTACCTGAGGTGAAAGTGTCTTTACTCTGTACCTGAGGTGAAAGTGTCTTTACTCTGTACCTGAGGTGAAAGTGTCTTTACTCTGTACCTGAGGTGAAAGTGTCTTTACTCTGTACCTGAGGTGAAAGTGTCAGTGTCTTAACTCTGTACCTGAGGTGAAAGTGTCTTAACTCTGTACCTGAGGTGAAAGTGAAAGTGTCTTTACTCTGTACCTGAGGTGAAAGTGTCTTTACTCTGTACCTGAGGTGAAAGTGTCTTTACTCTGTACCTGAGGTGAAAGTGTCTTTACTCTGTACCTGAGGTGAAAGTGTCTTTACTCTGTACCTGAGGTGAAAGTGGTGAAACTGTCTTAACTCTGTACCTGAGGTGAAAGTGTCTTTACTCTGTACCTGAGGTGAAAGCGTCTTTACTCTGTACCTGAGGTGAAAGTGTCTTTACTCTGTACCTGAGGTGAAAGTGTCTTTACTCTGTACCTGAGGTGAAAGTGCCAGTGTCTTTACTCTGTACCTGAGGTGAAAGTGCCAGTGTCTTTACTCTGTACCTGAGGTGAAAGTGCCAGTGTCTTTACTCTGTACCTGAGGTGAAAGTGTCTTTACTCTGTACCTGAGGTGAAAGTGTCTTTACTCTGTACCTGAGGTGAAAGTGTCTTTACTCTGTACCTGAGGTGAAAGTGTCTTTACTCTGTACCTGAGGTGAAAGTGTCAGTGTCTTAACTCTGTACCTGAGGTGAAAGTGTCTTAACTCTGTACCTGAGGTGAAAGTGAAAGTGTCTTTACTCTGTACCTGAGGTGAAAGTGTCTTTACTCTGTACCTGAGGTGAAAGTGTCTTTACTCTGTACCTGAGGTGAAAGTGTCTTTACTCTGTACCTGAGGTGAAAGTGTCAGTGTCTTAACTCTGTACCTGAGGTGAAAGTGTCTTAACTCTGTACCTGAGGTGAAAGTGAAAGTGTCTTTACTCTGTACCTGAGGTGAAAGTGTCTTTACTCTGTACCTGAGGTGAAAGTGTCTTTACTCTGTACCTGAGGTGAAAGTGTCTTTACTCTGTACCTGAGGTGAAAGTGTCTTTACTCTGTACCTGAGGTGAAAGTGTCTTAACTCTGTACCTGAGGTGAAAGTGTCTTAACTCTGTACCTGAGGTGAAAGTGTCTTAACTCTGTACCTGAGGTGAAAGTGTCTTTACTCTGTACCTGAGGTGAAAGTGTCTTTACTCTGTACCTGAGGTGAAAGTGGTGAAAGTGTCTTAACTCTGTACCTGAGGTGAAAGTGTCTTTACTCTGTACCTGAGGTGAAAGTGTCTTTACTCTGTACCTGAGGTGAAAGTGTCTTAACTCTGTACCTGAGGTGAAAGTGTCTTTATTCTGTACCTGAGGTGAAAGTGTCTTAACTCTGTACCTGAGGTGAAAGTGTCAGTGTCTTAACTCTGTACCTGAGGTGAAAGTGTCTTAACTCTGTACCTGAGGTGAAAGTGTCTTTATTCTGTACCTGAGGTGAAAGTGTCTTAACTCTGTACCTGAGGTGAAAGTGTCAGTGTCTTAACTCTGTACCTGAGGTGAAAGTGTCTTTACTCTGTACCTGAGGTGAAAGTGTCTTTACTCTGTACCTGAGGTGAAAGTGCCAGTGTCTTAACTCTGTACCTGGGGTGAAAGTGTCTTAACTCTGTACCTGAGGTGAAAGTGTCTTTATTCTGTACCTGAGGTGAAAGTGTCTTAACTCTGTACCTGAGGTGAAAGTGTCTTAACTCTGTACCTGAGGTGAAAGTGTCTTAACTCTGTACCTGAGGTGAAAGTGTCTTAACTCTGTACCTGAGGTGAAAGTGTCTTTACTCTGTACCTGAGGTGAAAGTGTCTTTACTCTGTACCTGAGGTGAAAGTGTCTTTACTCTGTACCTGAGGTGAAAGTGTCTTAACTCTGTACCTGAGGTGAAAGTGTCTTTATTCTGTACCTGAGGTGAAAGTGTCTTAACTCTGTACCTGAGGTGAAAGTGTCTTAACTCTGTACCTGAGGTGAAAATGTCTTTACTCTGTACCTGAGGTGAAAGTGTCTTTATTCTGTACCTGAGGTGAAAGTGTCTTTACTCTGTACCTGAGGTGAAAGTGTCTTTACTCTGTACCTGAGGTGAAAGTGTCTTTACTCTGTACCTGAGGTGAAAGTGTCTTAACTCTGTACCTGAGGTGAAAGTGTCTTTACTCTGTACCTGAGGTGAAAGTGTCTTTACTCTGTACCTGAGGTGAAAGTGTCTATACTCTGTACCTGAGGTGAAAGTGTCTTTACTCTGTACCTGAGGTGAAAGTGTCTTTACTCTGTACCTGAGGTGAAAGTGTCTTAACTCTGTACCTGAGGTGAAAGTGTCAGTGTCTTAACTCTGTACCTGAGGTGAAAGTGTCTTTACTCTGTACCTGAGGTGAAAGTGTCTTTACTCTGTATCTGAGGTGAAAGTGTCTTTACTCTGTACCTGAGGTGAAAGTGTCTTAACTCTGTACCTGAGGTGAAAGTGTCAGTGTCTTTACTCTGTACCTGAGGTGAAAGTGTCTTAACTCTGTACCTGAGGTGAAAGTGTCTTTACTCTGTACCTGAGGTGAAAGTGTCTTAACTCTGTACCTGAGGTGAAAGTGAAAGTGTCTTTACTCTGTACCTGAGGTGAAAGTGTCTTTACTCTGTACCTGAGGTGAAAGTGTCTTTACTCTGTACCTGAGGTGAAAGTGTCTTTACTCTGTACCTGAGGTGAAAGTGTCTTTACTCTGTACCTGAGGTGAAAGTGTCTTAACTCTGTACCTGAGGTGAAAGTGTCTTAACTCTGTACCTGAGGTGAAAGTGTCTTAACTCTGTACCTGAGGTGAAAGTGTCTTTACTCTGTACCTGAGGTGAAAGTGTCTTTACTCTGTACCTGAGGTGAAAGTGTCTTTACTCTGTACCTGAGGTGAAAGTGTCTTAACTCTGTACCTGAGGTGAAAGTGTCTTTACTCTGTACCTGAGGTGAAAGTGGTGAAAGTGTCTTAACTCTGTACCTGAGGTGAAAGTGTCTTTACTCTGTACCTGAGGTGAAAGTGTCTTTACTCTGTACCTGAGGTGAAAGTGTCTTAACTCTGTACCTGAGGTGAAAGTGTCTTTATTCTGTACCTGAGGTGAAAGTGTCTTAACTCTGTACCTGAGGTGAAAGTGTCAGTGTCTTAACTCTGTACCTGAGGTGAAAGTGTCTTAACTCTGTACCTGAGGTGAAAGTGTCTTTATTCTGTACCTGAGGTGAAAGTGTCTTAACTCTGTACCTGAGGTGAAAGTGTCAGTGTCTTAACTCTGTACCTGAGGTGAAAGTGTCTTTACTCTGTACCTGAGGTGAAAGTGTCTTTACTCTGTACCTGAGGTGAAAGTGCCAGTGTCTTAACTCTGTACCTGGGGTGAAAGTGTCTTAACTCTGTACCTGAGGTGAAAGTGTCTTTATTCTGTACCTGAGGTGAAAGTGTCTTAACTCTGTACCTGAGGTGAAAGTGTCTTAACTCTGTACCTGAGGTGAAAGTGTCTTAACTCTGTACCTGAGGTGAAAGTGTCTTAACTCTGTACCTGAGGTGAAAGTGTCTTTACTCTGTACCTGAGGTGAAAGTGTCTTTACTCTGTACCTGAGGTGAAAGTGTCTTTACTCTGTACCTGAGGTGAAAGTGTCTTAACTCTGTACCTGAGGTGAAAGTGTCTTTATTCTGTACCTGAGGTGAAAGTGTCTTAACTCTGTACCTGAGGTGAAAGTGTCTTAACTCTGTACCTGAGGTGAAAATGTCTTTACTCTGTACCTGAGGTGAAAGTGTCTTTATTCTGTACCTGAGGTGAAAGTGTCTTTACTCTGTACCTGAGGTGAAAGTGTCTTTACTCTGTACCTGAGGTGAAAGTGTCTTTACTCTGTACCTGAGGTGAAAGTGTCTTAACTCTGTACCTGAGGTGAAAGTGTCTTTACTCTGTACCTGAGGTGAAAGTGTCTTTACTCTGTACCTGAGGTGAAAGTGTCTATACTCTGTACCTGAGGTGAAAGTGTCTTTACTCTGTACCTGAGGTGAAAGTGTCTTTACTCTGTACCTGAGGTGAAAGTGTCTTAACTCTGTACCTGAGGTGAAAGTGTCAGTGTCTTAACTCTGTACCTGAGGTGAAAGTGTCTTTACTCTGTACCTGAGGTGAAAGTGTCTTTACTCTGTATCTGAGGTGAAAGTGTCTTTACTCTGTACCTGAGGTGAAAGTGTCTTAACTCTGTACCTGAGGTGAAAGTGTCAGTGTCTTTACTCTGTACCTGAGGTGAAAGTGTCTTAACTCTGTACCTGAGGTGAAAGTGTCTTTACTCTGTACCTGAGGTGAAAGTGTCTTTACTCTGTACCTGAGGTGAAAGTGTCTTTATTCTGTACCTGAGGTGAAAGTGTCTTAACTCTGTACCTGAGGTGAAAGTGTCTTAACTCTGTACCTGAGGTGAAAGTGTCTTAACTCTGTACCTGAGGTGAAAGTGTCTTTACTCTGTACCTGAGGTGAAAGTGGTGAAACTGTCTTAACTCTGTACCTGAGGTGAAAGTGTCTTTACTCTGTACCTGAGGTGAAAGCGTCTTTACTCTGTACCTGAGGTGAAAGTGTCTTTACTCTGTACCTGAGGTGAAAGTGTCTTTACTCTGTACCTGAGGTGAAAGTGCCAGTGTCTTTACTCTGTACCTGAGGTGAAAGTGCCAGTGTCTTTACTCTGTACCTGAGGTGAAAGTGCCAGTGTCTTTACTCTGTACCTGAGGTGAAAGTGTCTTTACTCTGTACCTGAGGTGAAAGTGTCTTTACTCTGTACCTGAGGTGAAAGTGTCTTTACTCTGTACCTGAGGTGAAAGTGTCTTTACTCTGTACCTGAGGTGAAAGTGTCAGTGTCTTAACTCTGTACCTGAGGTGAAAGTGTCTTAACTCTGTACCTGAGGTGAAAGTGAAAGTGTCTTTACTCTGTACCTGAGGTGAAAGTGTCTTTACTCTGTACCTGAGGTGAAAGTGTCTTTACTCTGTACCTGAGGTGAAAGTGTCTTTACTCTGTACCTGAGGTGAAAGTGCCAGTGTCTTTACTCTGTACCTGAGGTGAAAGTGCCAGTGTCTTTACTCTGTACCTGAGGTGAAAGTGCCAGTGTCTTTACTCTGTACCTGAGGTGAAAGTGTCTTTACTCTGTACCTGAGGTGAAAGTGTCTTTACTCTGTACCTGAGGTGAAAGTGTCTTTACTCTGTACCTGAGGTGAAAGTGTCTTTACTCTGTACCTGAGGTGAAAGTGTCAGTGTCTTAACTCTGTACCTGAGGTGAAAGTGTCTTAACTCTGTACCTGAGGTGAAAGTGAAAGTGTCTTTACTCTGTACCTGAGGTGAAAGTGTCTTTACTCTGTACCTGAGGTGAAAGTGTCTTTACTCTGTACCTGAGGTGAAAGTGTCTTTACTCTGTACCTGAGGTGAAAGTGTCTTTACTCTGTACCTGAGGTGAAAGTGTCTTAACTCTGTACCTGAGGTGAAAGTGTCTTAACTCTGTACCTGAGGTGAAAGTGTCTTAACTCTGTACCTGAGGTGAAAGTGTCTTTACTCTGTACCTGAGGTGAAAGTGTCTTTACTCTGTACCTGAGGTGAAAGTGTCTTTACTCTGTACCTGAGGTGAAAGTGTCTTAACTCTGTACCTGAGGTGAAAGTGGTGAAAGTGTCTTAACTCTGTACCTGAGGTGAAAGTGTCTTTACTCTGTACCTGAGGTGAAAGTGTCTTTACTCTGTACCTGAGGTGAAAGTGTCTTAACTCTGTACCTGAGGTGAAAGTGTCTTTATTCTGTACCTGAGGTGAAAGTGTCTTAACTCTGTACCTGAGGTGAAAGTGTCAGTGTCTTAACTCTGTACCTGAGGTGAAAGTGTCTTTACTCTGTACCTGAGGTGAAAGTGTCTTTACTCTGTACCTGAGGTGAAAGTGCCAGTGTCTTAACTCTGTACCTGGGGTGAAAGTGTCTTTACTCTGTACCTGAGGTGAAAGTGTCTTTACTCTGTACCTGAGGTGAAAGTGTCAGTGTCTTTACTCTGTACCTGAGGTGAAAGTGTCTTAACTCTGTACCTGAGGTGAAAGTGTCTTTACTCTGTACCTGAGGTGAAAGTGTCTTTACTCTGTACCTGAGGTGAAAGTGTCTTTATTCTGTACCTGAGGTGAAAGTCTCTTAACTCTGTACCTGAGGTGAAAGTGTCTTAACTCTGTACCTGAGGTGAAAGTGTCTTTACTCTGTACCTGAGGTGAAAGTGCCAGTGTCTTTACTCTGTACCTGAGGTGAAAGTGCCAGTGTCTTTACTCTGTACCTGAGGTGAAAGTGCCAGTGTCTTTACTCTGTACCTGAGGTGAAAGTGTCTTTACTCTGTACCTGAGGTGAAAGTGTCTTTACTCTGTACCTGAGGTGAAAGTGTCAGTGTCTTAACTCTGTAACTGAGGTGAAAGTGTCTTAACTCTGTACCTGAGGTGAAAGTGAAAGTGTCTTTACTCTGTACCTGAGGTGAAAGTGTCTTTACTCTGTACCTGAGGTGAAAGTGTCTTTACTCTGTACCTGAGGTGAAAGTGTCTTTACTCTGTACCTGAGGTGAAAGTGTCTTTACTCTGTACCTGAGGTGAAAGTGTCTTTACTCTGTACCTGAGGTGAAAGTGTCTTAACTCTGTACCTGAGGTGAAAGTGTCTTTACTCTGTACCTGAGGTGAAAGTGTCTTTACTCTGTACCTGAGGTGAAAGTGTCTTAACTCTGTACCTGAGGTGAAAGTGGTGAAAGTGTCTTAACTCTGTACCTGAGGTGAAAGTGTCTTTACTCTGTACCTGAGGTGAAAGTGTCTTTACTCTGTACCTGAGGTGAAAGTGTCTTTACTCTGTACCTGAGGTCAAAGTGTCTATACTCTGTACCTGAGGTGAAAGTGTCTTTACTCTGTACCTGAGGTGATAGTGTCTTTACTCTGTACCTGAGGTGAAAGTGGTGAAAGTGTCTTAACTCTGTACCTGAGGTGAAAGTGTCTTTATTCTGTACCTGAGGTGAAAGTGTCTTTACTCTGTACCTGAGGTGAAAGTGCCAGTGTCTTTACTCTGTACCTGAGGTGAAAGTGCCAGTGTCTTTACTCTGTACCTGAGGTGAAAGTGTCTTTACTCTGTACCTGAGGTGAAAGTGTCTTTACTCTGTACCTGAGGTGAAAGTGTCTTTACTCTGTACCTGAGGTGAAAGTGTCTTTACTCTGTACCTGAGGTGAAAGTGTCAGTGTCTTTACTCTGTACCTGAGGTGAAAGTGTCTTAACTCTGTACCTGAGGTGAAAGTGTCTTAACTCTGTACCTGAGGTGAAAGTGTCTTTACTCTGTACCTGAGGTGAAAGTGTCTTTACTCTGTACCTGAGGTGAAAGTGTCTTAACTCTGTACCTGAGGTGAAAGTGTCTTTATTCTGTACCTGAGGTGAAAGTGTCTTAACTCTGTACCTGAGGTGAAAGTGTCTTAACTCTGTACCTGAGGTGAAAGTGTCAGTGTCTTTACTCTGTACCTGAGGTGAAAGTGTCTTAACTCTGTACCTGAGGTGAAAGTGTCTTAACTCTGTACCTGAGGTGAAAGTGTCTTTACTCTGTACCTGAGGTTAAAGCGTCTTTACTCTGTACCTGAGGTGAAAGTGTCTTTACTCTGTACCTGAGGTGAAAGTGTCTTTACTCTGTACCTGAGGTGAAAGTGTCTTTACTCTGTACCTGAGGTGAAAGTGCCAGTGTCTTTACTCTGTACCTGAGGTGAAAGTGCCAGTGTCTTTACTCTGTACCTGAGGTGAAAGTGTCTTTACTCTGTACCTGAGGTGAAAGTGTCTTTACTCTGTACCTGAGGTGAAAGTGTCTTTACTCTGTACCTGAGGTGAAAGTGTCTTTACTCTGTACCTGAGGTGAAAGTGTCTATACTCTGTACCTGAGGTGAAAGTGTCTTTACTCTGTACCTGAGGTGAAAGTGTCTTTACTCTGTACCTGAGGTGAAAGTGTCTTTACTCTGTACCTGAGGTGAAAGTGTCTTAACTCTGTACCTGAGGTGAAAGTGTCAGTGTCTTTACTCTGTACCTGAGGTGAAAGTGTCAGTGTCTTTACTCTGTACCTGAGGTGAAAGTGTCTTAACTCTGTACCTGAGGTGAAAGTGTCTTAACTCTGTACCTGAGGTGAAAGTGTCAGTGTCTTTACTCTGTACCTGAGGTGAAAGTGTCTTAACTCTGTACCTGAGGTGAAAGTGTCTTAACTCTGTACCTGAGGTGAAAGTGTCTTTACTCTGTACCTGAGGTGAAAGCGTCTTTACTCTGTACCTGAGGTGAAAGTGTCTTTACTCTGTACCTGAGGTGAAAGTGTCTTTACTCTGTACCTGAGGTGAAAGTGTCTTTACTCTGTACCTGAGGTGAAAGTGCCAGTGTCTTTACTCTGTACCTGAGGTGAAAGTGCCAGTGTCTTTACTCTGTACCTGAGGTGAAAGTGTCTTTACTCTGTACCTGAGGTGAAAGTGTCTTTACTCTGTACCTGAGGTGAAAGTGTCTTTACTCTGTACCTGAGGTGAAAGCGTCTTTACTCTGTACCTGAGGTGAAAGTGTCAGTGTCTTAACTCTGTACCTGAGGTGAAAGTGTCTTAACTCTGTACCTGAGGTGAAAGTGAAAGTGTCTTTACTCTGTACCTGAGGTGAAAGTGTCTTTACTCTGTACCTGAGGTGAAAGTGTCTTTACTCTGTACCTGAGGTGAAAGTGTCTTTACTCTGTACCTGAGGTGAAAGTGTCTTTACTCTGTACCTGAGGTGAAAGTGTCTTTACTCTGTACCTGAGGTGAAAGTGTCTTTACTCTGTACCTGAGGTGAAAGTGTCTTTACTCTGTACCTGAGGTGAAAGTGTCTTTACTCTGTACCTGAGGTGAAAGTGTCTTAACTCTGTACCTGAGGTGAAAGTGTCAGTGTCTTTACTCTGTACCTGAGGTGAAAGTGTCTTAACTCTGTACCTGAGGTGAAAGTGTCAGTGTCTTTACTCTGTACCTGAGGTGAAAGTGTCTTAACTCTGTACCTGAGGTGAAAGTGTCTTAACTCTGTACCTGAGGTGAAAGTGTCAGTGTCTTTACTCTGTACCTGAGGTGAAAGTGTCTTAACTCTGTACCTGAGGTGAAAGTGTCTTAACTCTGTACCTGAGGTGAAAGTGTCTTTACTCTGTACCTGAGGTGAAAGCGTCTTTACTCTGTACCTGAGGTGAAAGTGTCTTTACTCTGTACCTGAGGTGAAAGTGTCTTTACTCTGTACCTGAGGTGAAAGTGTCTTTACTCTGTACCTGAGGTGAAAGTGCCAGTGTCTTTACTCTGTACCTGAGGTGAAAGTGTCTTTACTCTGTACCTGAGGTGAAAGTGTCTTTACTCTGTACCTGAGGTGAAAGTGTCTTTACTCTGTACCTGAGGTGAAAGTGTCTTTACTCTGTACCTGAGGTGAAAGTGTCAGTGTCTTAACTCTGTACCTGAGGTGAAAGTGTCTTAACTCTGTACCTGAGGTGAAAGTGAAAGTGTCTTTACTCTGTACCTGAGGTGAAAGTGTCTTTACTCTGTACCTGAGGTGAAAGTGTCTTTACTCTGTACCTGAGGTGAAAGTGTCTTAACTCTGTACCTGAGGTGAAAGTGTCTTAACTCTGTACCTGAGGTGAAAGTGTCTTAACTCTGTACCTGAGGTGAAAGTGTCTTTACTCTGTACCTGAGGTGAAAGTGTCTTTACTCTGTACCTGAGGTGAAAGTGGTGAAAGTGTCTTAACTCTGTACCTGAGGTGAAAGTGTCTTTACTCTGTACCTGAGGTGAAAGTGTCTTTACTCTGTACCTGAGGTCAAAGTGTCTATACTCTGTACCTGAGGTGAAAGTGTCTTTACTCTGTACCTGAGGTGAAAGTGTCTTTACTCTGTACCTGAGGTCAAAGTGTCTATACTCTGTACCTGAGGTGAAAGTGTCTTTACTCTGTACCTGAGGTGAAAGTGCCAGTGTCTTTACTCTGTACCTGAGGTCAAAGTGTCTATACTCTGTACCTGAGGTGAAAGTGTCTTTACTCTGTACCTGAGGTGAAAGTGCAAGTGTCTTTACTCTGTACCTGAGGTGAAAGTGCCAGTGTCTTTACTCTGTACCTGAGGTGAAAGTGCCAGTGTCTTTACTCTGTACCTGAGGTGAAAGTGTCTTTACTCTGTACCTGAGGTGAAAGTGTCTTTACTCTGTACCTGAGGTGAAAGTGTCTTTACTCTGTACCCGAGGTGAAAGTGCCAGTGTCTTTACTCTGTACCTGAGGTGAAAGTGCCAGTGTCTTTACTCTGTACCTGAGGTGAAAGTGTCTTTACTCTGTACCTGAGGTGAAAGTGTCTTTACTCTGTACCTGAGGTGAAAGTGTCTTTACTCTGTACCTGAGGTGAAAGTGTCTTTACTCTGTACCTGAGGTGAAAGTGTCAGTGTCTTAACTCTGTACCTGAGGTGAAAGTGTCTTAACTCTGTACCTGAGGTGAAAGTGCCAGTGTCTTTACTCTGTACCTGAGGTGAAAGTGCCAGTGTCTTTACTCTGTACCTGAGGTGAAAGTGCCAGTGTCTTTACTCTGTACCTGAGGTGAAAGTGTCTTTACTCTGTACCTGAGGTGAAAGTGTCTTTACTCTGTATCTGAGGTGAAAGTGTCTTTACTCTGTACCTGAGGTGAAAGTGTCAGTGTCTTAACTCTGTACCTGAGGTGAAAGTGTCTTAACTCTGTACCTGAGGTGAAAGTGAAAGTGTCTTTACTCTGTACCTGAGGTGAAAGTGTCTTTACTCTGTACCTGAGGTGAAAGTGTCTTTACTCTGTACCTGAGGTGAAAGTGTCTTTACTCTGTACCTGAGGTGAAAGTGTCTTAACTCTGTACCTGAGGTGAAAGTGTCTTAACTCTGTACCTGAGGTGAAAGTGTCTTTACTCTGTACCTGAGGTGAAAGTGTCTTTACTCTGTACCTGAGGTGAAAGTGTCTTTATTCTGTACCTGAGGTGAAAGTGTCTTAACTCTGTACCTGAGGTGAAAGTGTCTTAACTCTGTACCTGAGGTGAAAGTGTCTTAACTCTGTACCTGAGGTGAAAGTGTCTTTACTCTGTACCTGAGGTGAAAGTGGTGAAACTGTCTTAACTCTGTACCTGAGGTGAAAGTGTCTTTACTCTGTACCTGAGGTGAAAGCGTCTTTACTCTGTACCTGAGGTGAAAGTGTCTTTACTCTGTACCTGAGGTGAAAGTGTCTTTACTCTGTACCTGAGGTGAAAGTGCCAGTGTCTTTACTCTGTACCTGAGGTGAAAGTGCCAGTGTCTTTACTCTGTACCTGAGGTGAAAGTGCCAGTGTCTTTACTCTGTACCTGAGGTGAAAGTGTCTTTACTCTGTACCTGAGGTGAAAGTGTCTTTACTCTGTACCTGAGGTGAAAGTGTCTTTACTCTGTACCTGAGGTGAAAGTGTCTTTACTCTGTACCTGAGGTGAAAGTGTCAGTGTCTTAACTCTGTACCTGAGGTGAAAGTGTCTTAACTCTGTACCTGAGGTGAAAGTGAAAGTGTCTTTACTCTGTACCTGAGGTGAAAGTGTCTTTACTCTGTACCTGAGGTGAAAGTGTCTTTACTCTGTACCTGAGGTGAAAGTGTCTTTACTCTGTACCTGAGGTGAAAGTGCCAGTGTCTTTACTCTGTACCTGAGGTGAAAGTGCCAGTGTCTTTACTCTGTACCTGAGGTGAAAGTGCCAGTGTCTTTACTCTGTACCTGAGGTGAAAGTGTCTTTACTCTGTACCTGAGGTGAAAGTGTCTTTACTCTGTACCTGAGGTGAAAGTGTCTTTACTCTGTACCTGAGGTGAAAGTGTCTTTACTCTGTACCTGAGGTGAAAGTGTCAGTGTCTTAACTCTGTACCTGAGGTGAAAGTGTCTTAACTCTGTACCTGAGGTGAAAGTGAAAGTGTCTTTACTCTGTACCTGAGGTGAAAGTGTCTTTACTCTGTACCTGAGGTGAAAGTGTCTTT
The DNA here is from genome assembly GCF_026437365.1 of Eucyclogobius newberryi. NCBI lineage: Eukaryota > Metazoa > Chordata > Actinopteri > Gobiiformes > Gobiidae > Eucyclogobius > Eucyclogobius newberryi. The sequence goes on along the minus strand of NW_027316389.1, from coordinate 2,494,096 downwards.
ACTCTGTACCTGAGGTGAAAGTGTCTTTACTCTGTACCTGAGGTGAAAGTGTCTTTACTCTGTACCTGAGGTGAAAGTGTCTTAACTCTGTACCTGAGGTGAAAGTGTCTTAACTCTGTACCTGAGGTGAAAGTGTCTTAACTCTGTACCTGAGGTGAAAGTGTCTTTACTCTGTACCTGAGGTGAAAGTGTCTTTACTCTGTACCTGAGGTGAAAGTGTCTTTACTCTGTACCTGAGGTGAAAGTGTCTTAACTCTGTACCTGAGGTGAAAGTGTCTTTACTCTGTACCTGAGGTGAAAGTGGTGAAAGTGTCTTAACTCTGTACCTGAGGTGAAAGTGTCTTTACTCTGTACCTGAGGTGAAAGTGTCTTTACTCTGTACCTGAGGTGAAAGTGTCTTAACTCTGTACCTGAGGTGAAAGTGTCTTTATTCTGTACCTGAGGTGAAAGTGTCTTAACTCTGTACCTGAGGTGAAAGTGTCAGTGTCTTAACTCTGTACCTGAGGTGAAAGTGTCTTTACTCTGTACCTGAGGTGAAAGTGTCTTTACTCTGTACCTGAGGTGAAAGTGCCAGTGTCTTAACTCTGTACCTGGGGTGAAAGTGTCTTTACTCTGTACCTGAGGTGAAAGTGTCTTTACTCTGTACCTGAGGTGAAAGTGTCAGTGTCTTTACTCTGTACCTGAGGTGAAAGTGTCTTAACTCTGTACCTGAGGTGAAAGTGTCTTTACTCTGTACCTGAGGTGAAAGTGTCTTTACTCTGTACCTGAGGTGAAAGTGTCTTTATTCTGTACCTGAGGTGAAAGTCTCTTAACTCTGTACCTGAGGTGAAAGTGTCTTAACTCTGTACCTGAGGTGAAAGTGTCTTTACTCTGTACCTGAGGTGAAAGTGCCAGTGTCTTTACTCTGTACCTGAGGTGAAAGTGCCAGTGTCTTTACTCTGTACCTGAGGTGAAAGTGCCAGTGTCTTTACTCTGTACCTGAGGTGAAAGTGTCTTTACTCTGTACCTGAGGTGAAAGTGTCTTTACTCTGTACCTGAGGTGAAAGTGTCAGTGTCTTAACTCTGTAACTGAGGTGAAAGTGTCTTAACTCTGTACCTGAGGTGAAAGTGAAAGTGTCTTTACTCTGTACCTGAGGTGAAAGTGTCTTTACTCTGTACCTGAGGTGAAAGTGTCTTTACTCTGTACCTGAGGTGAAAGTGTCTTTACTCTGTACCTGAGGTGAAAGTGTCTTTACTCTGTACCTGAGGTGAAAGTGTCTTTACTCTGTACCTGAGGTGAAAGTGTCTTTACTCTGTACCTGAGGTGAAAGTGTCTTAACTCTGTACCTGAGGTGAAAGTGTCTTTACTCTGTACCTGAGGTGAAAGTGTCTTTACTCTGTACCTGAGGTGAAAGTGGTGAAAGTGTCTTAACTCTGTACCTGAGGTGAAAGTGTCTTTACTCTGTACCTGAGGTGAAAGTGTCTTTACTCTGTACCTGAGGTGAAAGTGTCTTTACTCTGTACCTGAGGTCAAAGTGTCTATACTCTGTACCTGAGGTGAAAGTGTCTTTACTCTGTACCTGAGGTGATAGTGTCTTTACTCTGTACCTGAGGTGAAAGTGGTGAAAGTGTCTTAACTCTGTACCTGAGGTGAAAGTGTCTTTATTCTGTACCTGAGGTGAAAGTGTCTTTACTCTGTACCTGAGGTGAAAGTGCCAGTGTCTTTACTCTGTACCTGAGGTGAAAGTGCCAGTGTCTTTACTCTGTACCTGAGGTGAAAGTGTCTTTACTCTGTACCTGAGGTGAAAGTGTCTTTACTCTGTACCTGAGGTGAAAGTGTCTTTACTCTGTACCTGAGGTGAAAGTGTCTTTACTCTGTACCTGAGGTGAAAGTGTCTTAACTCTGTACCTGAGGTGAAAGTGTCTTAACTCTGTACCTGAGGTGAAAGTGTCTTTACTCTGTACCTGAGGTGAAAGTGTCTTTACTCTGTACCTGAGGTGAAAGTGTCTTAACTCTGTACCTGAGGTGAAAGTGTCTTTATTCTGTACCTGAGGTGAAAGTGTCTTAACTCTGTACCTGAGGTGAAAGTGTCTTAACTCTGTACCTGAGGTGAAAATGTCTTTACTCTGTACCTGAGGTGAAAGTGTCTTTACTCTGTACCTGAGGTGAAAGTGTCTATACTCTGTACCTGAGGTGAAAGTGTCTTTACTCTGTACCTGAGGTGAAAGTGTCTTTACTCTGTACCTGAGGTGAAAGTGTCTTAACTCTGTACCTGAGGTGAAAGTGTCTTTACTCTGTACCTGAGGTGAAAGTGTCTTTACTCTGTACCTGAGGTGAAAGTGTCTATACTCTGTACCTGAGGTGAAAGTGTCTTTACTCTGTACCTGAGGTGAAAGTGTCTTTACTCTGTACCTGAGGTGAAAGTGTCTTTACTCTGTACCTGAGGTGAAAGTGTCTTTACTCTGTACCTGAGGTGAAAGTGTCTTAACTCTGTACCTGAGGTGAAAGTGTCAGTGTCTTTACTCTGTACCTGAGGTGAAAGTGTCTTAACTCTGTACCTGAGGTGAAAGTGTCTTAACTCTGTACCTGAGGTGAAAGTGTCAGTGTCTTTACTCTGTACCTGAGGTGAAAGTGTCTTAACTCTGTACCTGAGGTGAAAGTGTCTTTACTCTGTACCTGAGGTGAAAGTGTCTTTACTCTGTACCTGAGGTGAAAGTGTCTTTATTCTGTACCTGAGGTGAAAGTGTCTTAACTCTGTACCTGAGGTGAAAGTGTCTTAACTCTGTACCTGAGGTGAAAGTGTCTTAACTCTGTACCTGAGGTGAAAGTGTCTTTACTCTGTACCTGAGGTGAAAGTGGTAAAAGTGTCTTAACTCTGTACCTGAGGTGAAAGCGTCTTTACTCTGTACCTGAGGTGAAAGTGTCTTTACTCTGTACCTGAGGTGAAAGTGTCTTTACTCTGTACCTGAGGTGAAAGTGCCAGTGTCTTTACTCTGTACCTGAGGTGAAAGTGCCAGTGTCTTTACTCTGTACCTGAGGTGAAAGTGCCAGTGTCTTTACTCTGTACCTGAGGTGAAAGTGTCTTTACTCTCTACCTGAGGTGAAAGTGTCTTTACTCTGTACCTGAGGTGAAAGTGTCTTTACTCTGTACCTGAGGTGAAAGTGTCTTTACTCTGTACCTGAGGTGAAAGTGCCAGTGTCTTAACTCTGTACCTGGGGTGAAAGTGTCTTTACTCTGTACCTGAGGTGAAAGTGTCTTTACTCTGTACCTGAGGTGAAAGTGTCAGTGTCTTTACTCTGTACCTGAGGTGAAAGTGTCTTAACTCTGTACCTGAGGTGAAAGTGTCTTTACTCTGTACCTGAGGTGAAAGTGTCTTTACTCTGTACCTGAGGTGAAAGTGTCTTTATTCTGTACCTGAGGTGAAAGTCTCTTAACTCTGTACCTGAGGTGAAAGTGTCTTAACTCTGTACCTGAGGTGAAAGTGTCTTTACTCTGTACCTGAGGTGAAAGTGCCAGTGTCTTTACTCTGTACCTGAGGTGAAAGTGCCAGTGTCTTTACTCTGTACCTGAGGTGAAAGTGCCAGTGTCTTTACTCTGTACCTGAGGTGAAAGTGTCTTTACTCTGTACCTGAGGTGAAAGTGTCTTTACTCTGTACCTGAGGTGAAAGTGTCAGTGTCTTAACTCTGTAACTGAGGTGAAAGTGTCTTAACTCTGTACCTGAGGTGAAAGTGAAAGTGTCTTTACTCTGTACCTGAGGTGAAAGTGTCTTTACTCTGTACCTGAGGTGAAAGTGTCTTTACTCTGTACCTGAGGTGAAAGTGTCTTTACTCTGTACCTGAGGTGAAAGTGTCTTTACTCTGTACCTGAGGTGAAAGTGTCTTTACTCTGTACCTGAGGTGAAAGTGTCTTTATTCTGTACCTGAGGTGAAAGTGTCTTAACTCTGTACCTGAGGTGAAAGTGTCTTAACTCTGTACCTGAGGTGAAAGTGTCTTAACTCTGTACCTGAGGTGAAAGTGTCTTTACTCTGTACCTGAGGTGAAAGTGGTAAAAGTGTCTTAACTCTGTACCTGAGGTGAAAGCGTCTTTACTCTGTACCTGAGGTGAAAGTGTCTTTACTCTGTACCTGAGGTGAAAGTGTCTTTACTCTGTACCTGAGGTGAAAGTGCCAGTGTCTTTACTCTGTACCTGAGGTGAAAGTGCCAGTGTCTTTACTCTGTACCTGAGGTGAAAGTGCCAGTGTCTTTACTCTGTACCTGAGGTGAAAGTGTCTTTACTCTCTACCTGAGGTGAAAGTGTCTTTACTCTGTACCTGAGGTGAAAGTGTCTTTACTCTGTACCTGAGGTGAAAGTGTCTTTACTCTGTACCTGAGGTGAAAGTGCCAGTGTCTTAACTCTGTACCTGGGGTGAAAGTGTCTTTACTCTGTACCTGAGGTGAAAGTGTCTTTACTCTGTACCTGAGGTGAAAGTGTCTTTACTCTGTACCTGAGGTGAAAGTGGTAAAAGTGTCTTAACTCTGTACCTGAGGTGAAAGTGTCTTTACTCTGTACCTGAGGTGAAAGTGTCTTAACTCTGTACCTGAGGTGAAAGTGTCTTTACTCTGTACCTGAGGTGAAAGTGTCTTTACTCTGTACCTGAGGTGAAAGTGCCAGTGTCTTTACTCTGTACCTGAGGTGAAAGTGCCAGTGTCTTTACTCTGTACCTGAGGTGAAAGTGTCTTTACTCTGTACCTGAGGTGAAAGTGCCAGTGTCTTTACTCTGCACCTGAGGTGAAAGTGCCAGTGTCTTTACTCTGTACCTGAGGTGAAAGTGTCTTTACTCTGTACCTGAGGTGAAAGTGTCTTTACTCTGTACCTGAGGTGAAAGTGTCAGTGTCTTAACTCTGTAACTGAGGTGAAAGTGTCTTAACTCTGTACCTGAGGTGAAAGTGAAAGTGTCTTTACTCTGTACCTGAGGTGAAAGTGTCTTTACTCTGTACCTGAGGTGAAAGTGTCTTTACTCTGTACCTGAGGTGAAAGTGTCTTTACTCTGTACCTGAGGTGAAAGTGTCTTAACTCTGTACCTGAGGTGAAAGTGTCTTTGCTCTGTACCTGAGGTGAAAGTGTCTTTACTCTGTACCTGAGGTGAAAGTGTCTTAACTCTGTACCTGAGGTGAAAGTGGTGAAAGTGTCTTAACTCTGTACCTGAGGTGAAAGTGTCTTTACTCTGTACCTGAGGTGAAAGTGTCTTTACTCTGTACCTGAGGTGAAAGTGTCTTTACTCTGTACCTGAGGTGAAAGTGGTGAAAGTGTCTTAACTCTGTACCTGAGGTGAAAGTGTCTTTACTCTGTACCTGAGGTGAAAGTGTCTTTACTCTGTACCTGAGGTGAAAGTGTCTTTATTCTGTACCTGAGGTGAAAGTGTCTTTACTCTGTACCTGAGGTGAAAGTGCCAGTGTCTTTACTCTGTACCTGAGGTGAAAGTGCCAGTGTCTTTACTCTGTACCTGAGGTGAAAGTGTCTTTACTCTGTACCTGAGGTGAAAGTGTCTTTACTCTGTACCTGAGGTGAAAGTGTCTTTACTCTGTACCTGAGGTGAAAGTGTCTTTACTCTGTACCTGAGGTGAAAGTGTCTTTACTCTGTACCTGAGGTGAAAGTGTCTTTACTCTGTACCTGAGGTGAAAGTGTCTTAACTCTGTACCTGAGGTGAAAGTGTCAGTGTCTTTACTCTGTACCTGAGGTGAAAGTGTCTTAACTCTGTACCTGAGGTGAAAGTGTCTTAACTCTGTACCTGAGGTGAAAGTGGTGAAAGTGTCTTAACTCTGTACCTGAGGTGAAAGTGTCTTTACTCTGTACCTGAGGTGAAAGTGTCTTTACTCTGTACCTGAGGTCAAAGTGTCTATACTCTGTACCTGAGGTGAAAGTGTCTTAACTCTGTACCTGAGGTGAAAGTGTCTTTACTCTGTACCTGAGGTGAAAGTGTCTTTACTCTGTACCTGAGGTGAAAGTGTCTTAACTCTGTACCTGAGGTGAAAGTGTCTTTATTCTGTACCTGAGGTGAAAGTGTCTTAACTCTGTACCTGAGGTGAAAGTGTCTTAACTCTGTACCTGAGGTGAAAATGTCTTTACTCTGTACCTGAGGTGAAAGTGTCTTTACTCTGTACCTGAGGTGAAAGTGTCTATACTCTGTACCTGAGGTGAAAGTGTCTTTACTCTGTACCTGAGGTGAAAGTGTCTTTACTCTGTACCTGAGGTGAAAGTGTCTTAACTCTGTACCTGAGGTGAAAGTGTCTTTACTCTGTACCTGAGGTGAAAGTGTCTTTACTCTGTAACTGAGGTGAAAGTGTCTTTACTCTGTACCTGAGGTGAAAGTGTCTTTACTCTGTACCTGAGGTGAAAGTGTCTTAACTCTGTACCTGAGGTGAAAGTGTCAGTGTCTTTACTCTGTACCTGAGGTGAAAGTGTCTTAACTCTGTACCTGAGGTGAAAGTGTCTTAACTCTGTACCTGAGGTGAAAGTGTCAGTGTCTTTACTCTGTACCTGAGGTGAAAGTGTCTTAACTCTGTACCTGAGGTGAAAGTGTCTTTACTCTGTACCTGAGGTGAAAGTGTCTTTACTCTGTACCTGAGGTGAAAGTGTCTTTATTCTGTACCTGAGGTGAAAGTGTCTTAACTCTGTACCTGAGGTGAAAGTGTCTTAACTCTGTACCTGAGGTGAAAGTGTCTTAACTCTGTACCTGAGGTGAAAGTGTCTTTACTCTGTACCTGAGGTGAAAGTGGTAAAAGTGTCTTAACTCTGTACCTGAGGTGAAAGAGTCTTTACTCTGTACCTGAGGTGAAAGTGTCTTTACTCTGTACCTGAGGTGAAAGTGTCTTTACTCTGTACCTGAGGTGAAAGTGCCAGTGTCTTTACTCTGTACCTGAGGTGAAAGTGCCAGTGTCTTTACTCTGTACCTGAGGTGAAAGTGCCAGTGTCTTTACTCTGTACCTGAGGTGAAAGTGTCTTTACTCTCTACCTGAGGTGAAAGTGTCTTTACTCTGTACCTGAGGTGAAAGTGTCTTTACTCTGTACCTGAGGTGAAAGTGTCTTTACTCTGTACCTGAGGTGAAAGTGTCTTTACTCTGTACCTGAGGTGAAAGTGGTAAAAGTGTCTTAACTCTGTACCTGAGGTGAAAGTGTCTTTACTCTGTACCTGAGGTGAAAGTGTCTTAACTCTGTACCTGAGGTGAAAGTGTCTTTACTCTGTACCTGAGGTGAAAGTGTCTTTACTCTGTACCTGAGGTGAAAGTGCCAGTGTCTTTACTCTGTACCTGAGGTGAAAGTGCCAGTGTCTTTACTCTGTACCTGAGGTGAAAGTGTCTTTACTCTGTACCTGAGGTGAAAGTGCCAGTGTCTTTACTCTGCACCTGAGGTGAAAGTGCCAGTGTCTTTACTCTGTACCTGAGGTGAAAGTGTCTTTACTCTGTACCTGAGGTGAAAGTGTCTTTACTCTGTACCTGAGGTGAAAGTGTCAGTGTCTTAACTCTGTAACTGAGGTGAAAGTGTCTTAACTCTGTACCTGAGGTGAAAGTGAAAGTGTCTTTACTCTGTACCTGAGGTGAAAGTGTCTTTACTCTGTACCTGAGGTGAAAGTGTCTTAACTCTGTACCTGAGGTGAAAGTGTCTTTGCTCTGTACCTGAGGTGAAAGTGTCTTTACTCTGTACCTGAGGTGAAAGTGTCTTAACTCTGTACCTGAGGTGAAAGTGGTGAAAGTGTCTTAACTCTGTACCTGAGGTGAAAGTGTCTTTACTCTGTACCTGAGGTGAAAGTGTCTTTACTCTGTACCTGAGGTGAAAGTGTCTTTACTCTGTACCTGAGGTGAAAGTGGTGAAAGTGTCTTAACTCTGTACCTGAGGTGAAAGTGTCTTTACTCTGTACCTGAGGTGAAAGTGTCTTTACTCTGTACCTGAGGTGAAAGTGTCTTTATTCTGTACCTGAGGTGAAAGTGTCTTTACTCTGTACCTGAGGTGAAAGTGCCAGTGTCTTTACTCTGTACCTGAGGTGAAAGTGCCAGTGTCTTTACTCTGTACCTGAGGTGAAAGTGTCTTTACTCTGTACCTGAGGTGAAAGTGTCTTTACTCTGTACCTGAGGTGAAAGTGTCTTTACTCTGTACCTGAGGTGAAAGTGTCTTTACTCTGTACCTGAGGTGAAAGTGTCTTTACTCTGTACCTGAGGTGAAAGTGTCTTTACTCTGTACCTGAGGTGAAAGTGTCTTTACTCTGTACCTGAGGTGAAAGTGTCTTTACTCTGTACCTGAGGTGAAAGTGTCTTAACTCTGTACCTGAGGTGAAAGTGTCAGTGTCTTTACTCTGTACCTGAGGTGAAAGTGTCTTAACTCTGTACCTGAGGTGAAAGTGTCTTAACTCTGTACCTGAGGTGAAAGTGGTGAAAGTGTCTTAACTCTGTACCTGAGGTGAAAGTGTCTTTACTCTGTACCTGAGGTGAAAGTGTCTTTACTCTGTACCTGAGGTCAAAGTGTCTATACTCTGTACCTGAGGTGAAAGTGTCTTTACTCTGTACCTGAGGTGAAAGTGTCTTTACTCTGTACCTGAGGTGAAAGTGGTGAAAGTGTCTTAACTCTGTACCTGAGGTGAAAGTGTCTTTACTCTGTACCTGAGGTGAAAGTGTCTTTACTCTGTACCTGAGGTGAAAGTGTCTTTACTCTGTACCTGAGGTGAAAGTGTCTTTATTCTGTACCTGAGGTGAAAGTGTCTTTACTCTGTACCTGAGGTGAAAGTGCCAGTGTCTTTACTCTGTACCTGAGGTGAAAGTGCCAGTGTCTTTACTCTGTACCTGAGGTGAAAGTGTCTTTACTCTGTACCTGAGGTGAAAGTGTCTTTACTCTGTACCTGAGGTGAAAGTGTCTTTACTCTGTACCTGAGGTGAAAGTGTCTTTACTCTGTACCTGAGGTGAAAGTGTCTTTACTCTGTACCTGAGGTGAAAGTGTCTTTACTCTGTACCTGAGGTGAAAGTGTCAGTGTCTTTACTCTGTACCTGAGGTGAAAGTGTCTTAACTCTGTACCTGAGGTGAAAGTGTCTTAACTCTGTACCTGAGGTGAAAGTGTCTTTGCTCTGTACCTGAGGTGAAAGTGTCTTTACTCTGTACCTGAGGTGAAAGTGTCTTAACTCTGTACCTGAGGTGAAAGTGGTGAAAGTGTCTTAACTCTGTACCTGAGGTGAAAGTGTCTTTACTCTGTACCTGAGGTGAAAGTGTCTTTACTCTGTACCTGAGGTGAAAGTGTCTTTACTCTGTACCTGAGGTGAAAGTGGTGAAAGTGTCTTAACTCTGTACCTGAGGTGAAAGTGTCTTTACTCTGTACCTGAGGTGAAAGTGTCTTTACTCTGTACCTGAGGTGAAAGTGTCTTTATTCTGTACCTGAGGTGAAAGTGTCTTTACTCTGTACCTGAGGTGAAAGTGCCAGTGTCTTTACTCTGTACCTGAGGTGAAAGTGCCAGTGTCTTTACTCTGTACCTGAGGTGAAAGTGTCTTTACTCTGTACCTGAGGTGAAAGTGTCTTTACTCTGTACCTGAGGTGAAAGTGTCTTTACTCTGTACCTGAGGTGAAAGTGTCTTTACTCTGTACCTGAGGTGAAAGTGTCTTTACTCTGTACCTGAGGTGAAAGTGTCTTTACTCTGTACCTGAGGTGAAAGTGTCTTTACTCTGTACCTGAGGTGAAAGTGTCTTTACTCTGTACCTGAGGTGAAAGTGTCTTAACTCTGTACCTGAGGTGAAAGTGTCAGTGTCTTTACTCTGTACCTGAGGTGAAAGTGTCTTAACTCTGTACCTGAGGTGAAAGTGTCTTAACTCTGTACCTGAGGTGAAAGTGGTGAAAGTGTCTTAACTCTGTACCTGAGGTGAAAGTGTCTTTACTCTGTACCTGAGGTGAAAGTGTCTTTACTCTGTACCTGAGGTCAAAGTGTCTATACTCTGTACCTGAGGTGAAAGTGTCTTTACTCTGTACCTGAGGTGAAAGTGTCTTTACTCTGTACCTGAGGTGAAAGTGGTGAAAGTGTCTTAACTCTGTACCTGAGGTGAAAGTGTCTTTACTCTGTACCTGAGGTGAAAGTGTCTTTACTCTGTACCTGAGGTGAAAGTGTCTTTACTCTGTACCTGAGGTGAAAGTGTCTTTATTCTGTACCTGAGGTGAAAGTGTCTTTACTCTGTACCTGAGGTGAAAGTGCCAGTGTCTTTACTCTGTACCTGAGGTGAAAGTGCCAGTGTCTTTACTCTGTACCTGAGGTGAAAGTGTCTTTACTCTGTACCTGAGGTGAAAGTGTCTTTACTCTGTACCTGAGGTGAAAGTGTCTTTACTCTGTACCTGAGGTGAAAGTGTCTTTACTCTGTACCTGAGGTGAAAGTGTCTTTACTCTGTACCTGAGGTGAAAGTGTCAGTGTCTTTACTCTGTACCTGAGGTGAAAGTGTCTTAACTCTGTACCTGAGGTGAAAGTGTCTTAACTCTGTACCTGAGGTGAAAGTGTCTTTACTCTGTACCTGAGGTGAAAGTGTCTTTACTCTGTACCTGAGGTGAAAGTGTCTTAACTCTGTACCTGAGGTGAAAGTGTCTTTATTCTGTACCTGAGGTGAAAGTGTCTTAACTCTGTACCTGAGGTGAAAGTGTCTTAACTCTGTACCTGAGGTGAAAATGTCTTTACTCTGTACCTGAGGTGAAAGTGTCTTTACTCTGTACCTGAGGTGAAAGTGTCTATACTCTGTACCTGAGGTGAAAGTGTCTTTACTCTGTACCTGAGGTGAAAGTGTCTTAACTCTGTACCTGAGGTGAAAGTGTCTTTACTCTGTACCTGAGGTGAAAGTGTCTTAACTCTGTACCTGAGGTGAAAGTGTCTTTATTCTGTACCTGAGGTGAAAGTGTCTTAACTCTGTACCTGAGGTGAAAGTGTCTTAACTCTGTACCTGAGGTGAAAATGTCTTTACTCTGTACCTGAGGTGAAAGTGTCTTTACTCTGTACCTGAGGTGAAAGTGTCTATACTCTGTACCTGAGGTGAAAGTGTCTTTACTCTGTACCTGAGGTGAAAGTGTCTTTACTCTGTACCTGAGGTGAAAGTGTCTTTACTCTGTACCTGAGGTGAAAGTGTCTTTACTCTGTACCTGAGGTGAAAGTGTCTTAACTCTGTACCTGAGGTGAAAGTGTCAGTGTCTTTACTCTGTACCTGAGGTGAAAGTGTCTTAACTCTGTACCTGAGGTGAAAGTGTCAGTGTCTTTACTCTGTACCTGAGGTGAAAGTGTCAGTGTCTTTACTCTGTACCTGAGGTGAAAGTGTCTTAACTCTGTACCTGAGGTGAAAGTGTCTTAACTCTGTACCTGAGGTGAAAGTGTCAGTGTCTTTACTCTGTACCTGAGGTGAAAGTGTCTTAACTCTGTACCTGAGGTGAAAGTGTCTTAACTCTGTACCTGAGGTGAAAGTGTCTTTACTCTGTACCTGAGGTGAAAGCGTCTTTACTCTGTACCTGAGGTGAGAGTGTCTTTACTCTGTACCTAAGGTGAAAGTGTCTTTACTCTGTACCTGAGGTGAAAGTGTCTTTACTCTGTACCTGAGGTGAAAGTGCCAGTGTCTTTACTCTGTACCTGAGGTGAAAGTGCCAGTGTCTTTACTCTGTACCTGAGGTGAAAGTGTCTTTACTCTGTACCTGAGGTGAAAGTGTCTTTACTCTGTACCTGAGGTGAAAGTGTCTTTACTCTGTACCTGAGGTGAAAGTGTCTTTACTCTGTACCTGAGGTGAAAGTGTCAGTGTCTTAACTCTGTACCTGAGGTGAAAGTGTCTTAACTCTGTACCTGAGGTGAAAGTGAAAGTGTCTTTACTCTGTACCTGAGGTGAAAGTGTCTTTACTCTGTACCTGAGGTGAAAGTGTCTTTACTCTGTACCTGAGGTGAAAGTGTCTTTACTCTGTACCTGAGGTGAAAGTGTCTTAACTCTGTACCTGAGGTGAAAGTGTCTTAACTCTGTACCTGAGGTGAAAGTGTCTTAACTCTGTACCTGAGGTGAAAGTGTCTTTACTCTGTACCTGAGGTGAAAGTGTCTTTACTCTGTACCTGAGGTGAAAGTGGTGAAAGTGTCTTAACTCTGTACCTGAGGTGAAAGTGTCTTTACTCTGTACCTGAGGTGAAAGTGTCTTTACTCTGTACCTGAGGTCAAAGTGTCTATACTCTGTACCTGAGGTGAAAGTGTCTTTACTCTGTACCTGAGGTGAAAGTGTCTTTACTCTGTACCTGAGGTCAAAGTGTCTATACTCTGTACCTGAGGTGAAAGTGTCTTTACTCTGTACCTGAGGTGAAAGTGCCAGTGTCTTTACTCTGTACCTGAGGTCAAAGTGTCTATACTCTGTACCTGAGGTGAAAGTGTCTTTACTCTGTACCTGAGGTGAAAGTGCAAGTGTCTTTACTCTGTACCTGAGGTGAAAGTGCCAGTGTCTTTACTCTGTACCTGAGGTGAAAGTGCCAGTGTCTTTACTCTGTACCTGAGGTGAAAGTGTCTTTACTCTGTACCTGAGGTGAAAGTGTCTTTACTCTGTACCTGAGGTGAAAGTGTCTTTACTCTGTACCCGAGGTGAAAGTGCCAGTGTCTTTACTCTGTACCTGAGGTGAAAGTGCCAGTGTCTTTACTCTGTACCTGAGGTGAAAGTGTCTTTACTCTGTACCTGAGGTGAAAGTGTCTTTACTCTGTACCTGAGGTGAAAGTGTCTTTACTCTGTACCTGAGGTGAAAGTGTCTTTACTCTGTACCTGAGGTGAAAGTGTCAGTGTCTTAACTCTGTACCTGAGGTGAAAGTGTCTTAACTCTGTACCTGAGGTGAAAGTGCCAGTGTCTTTACTCTGTACCTGAGGTGAAAGTGCCAGTGTCTTTACTCTGTACCTGAGGTGAAAGTGCCAGTGTCTTTACTCTGTACCTGAGGTGAAAGTGTCTTTACTCTGTACCTGAGGTGAAAGTGTCTTTACTCTGTATCTGAGGTGAAAGTGTCTTTACTCTGTACCTGAGGTGAAAGTGTCAGTGTCTTAACTCTGTACCTGAGGTGAAAGTGTCTTAACTCTGTACCTGAGGTGAAAGTGAAAGTGTCTTTACTCTGTACCTGAGGTGAAAGTGTCTTTACTCTGTACCTGAGGTGAAAGTGTCTTTACTCTGTACCTGAGGTGAAAGTGTCTTTACTCTGTACCTGAGGTGAAAGTGTCTTAACTCTGTACCTGAGGTGAAAGTGTCTTAACTCTGTACCTGAGGTGAAAGTGTCTTAACTCTGTACCTGAGGTGAAAGTGTCTTTACTCTGTACCTGAGGTGAAAGTGTCTTTACTCTGTACCTGAGGTGAAAGTGTCTTTACTCTGTACCTGAGGTGAAAGTTTCTTAACTCTGTACCTGAGGTGAAAGTGTCTTTACTCTGTACCTGAGGTGAAAGTGGTGAAAGTGTCTTAACTCTGTACCTGAGGTGAAAGTGTCTTTACTCTGTACCTGAGGTGAAAGTGTCTTTACTCTGTACCTGAGGTCAAAGTGTCTATACTCTGTACCTGAGGTGAAAGTGTCTTTACTCTGTACCTGAGGTGAAAGTGTCTTTACTCTGTACCTGAGGTCAAAGTGTCTATACTCTGTACCTGAGGTGAAAGTGTCTTTACTCTGTACCTGAGGTGAAAGTGCCAGTGTCTTTACTCTGTACCTGAGGTGAAAGTGCCAGTGTCTTTACTCTGTACCTGAGGTGAAAGTGCCAGTGTCTTTACTCTGTACCTGAGGTGAAAGTGTCTTTACTCTGTACCTGAGGTGAAAGTGTCTTTACTCTGTACCTGAGGTGAAAGTGTCTTTACTCTGTACCCGAGGTGAAAGTGCCAGTGTCTTTACTCTGTACCTGAGGTGAAAGTGCCAGTGTCTTTACTCTGTACCTGAGGTGAAAGTGTCTTTACTCTGTACCTGAGGTGAAAGTGTCTTTACTCTGTACCTGAGGTGAAAGTGTCTTTACTCTGTACCTGAGGTGAAAGTGTCTTTACTCTGTACCTGAGGTGAAAGTGTCTTTACTCTGTACCTGAGGTGAAAGTGTCTTTACTCTGTACCTGAGGTGAAAGTGTCTTTACTCTGTACCTGAGGTGAAAGTGTCTTAACTCTGTACCTGAGGTGAAAGTGAAAGTGTCTTTACTCTGTACCTGAGGTGAAAGTGTCTTTACTCTGTACCTTAGGTGAAAGTGTCTTTACTCTGTACCTGAGGTGAAAGTGTCTTTATTCTGTACCTGAGGTGAAAGTGTCTTTATTCTGTACCTGAGGTGAAAGTGTCTTTACTCTGTACCTGAGGTGAAAGTGTCTTTACTCTGTACCTGAGGTGAAAGTGTCTTTACTCTGTACCTGAGGTGAAAGTGTCTTTACTCTGTACCTGAGGTGAAAGTGTCTTTACTCTGTACCTGAGGTGAAAGTGTCTTTACTCTGTACCTGAGGTGAAAGTGTCTTAACTCTGTACCTGAGGTGAAAGTGTCTTTATTCTGTACCTGAGGTGAAAGTGTCTTAACTCTGTACCTGAGGTGAAAGTGTCTTAACTCTGTACCTGAGGTGAAAATGTCTTTACTCTGTACCTGAGGTGATAGTGTCTTTACTCTGTACCTGAGGTGAAAGTGTCTATACTCTGTACCTGAGGTGAAAGTGTCTTTACTCTGTACCTGAGGTGAAAGTGTCTTAACTCTGTACCTGAGGTGAAAGTGTCTTTGCTCTGTACCTGAGGTGAAAGTGTCTTTACTCTGTACCTGAGGTGAAAGTGTCTTAACTCTGTACCTGAGGTGAAAGTGGTGAAAGTGTCTTAACTCTGTACCTGAGGTGAAAGTGTCTTTACTCTGTACCTGAGGTGAAAGTGTCTTTACTCTGTACCTGAGGTGAAAGTGTCTTTACTCTGTACCTGAGGTGAAAGTGGTGAAAGTGTCTTAACTCTGTACCTGAGGTGAAAGTGTCTTTACTCTGTACCTGAGGTGAAAGTGTCTTTACTCTGTACCTGAGGTCAAAGTGTCTATACTCTGTACCTGAGGTGAAAGTGTCTTTACTCTGTACCTGAGGTGAAAGTGTCTTTACTCTGTACCTGAGGTCAAAGTGTCTATACTCTGTACCTGAGGTGAAAGTGTCTTTACTCTGTACCTGAGGTGAAAGTGCCAGTGTCTTTACTCTGTACCTGAGGTCAAAGTGTCTATACTCTGTACCTGAGGTGAAAGTGTCTTTACTCTGTACCTGAGGTGAAAGTGCAAGTGTCTTTACTCTGTACCTGAGGTGAAAGTGCCAGTGTCTTTACTCTGTACCTGAGGTGAAAGTGCCAGTGTCTTTACTCTGTACCTGAGGTGAAAGTGTCTTTACTCTGTACCTGAGGTGAAAGTGTCTTTACTCTGTACCTGAGGTGAAAGTGTCTTTACTCTGTACCCGAGGTGAAAGTGCCAGTGTCTTTACTCTGTACCTGAGGTGAAAGTGCCAGTGTCTTTACTCTGTACCTGAGGTGAAAGTGTCTTTACTCTGTACCTGAGGTGAAAGTGTCTTTACTCTGTACCTGAGGTGAAAGTGTCTTTACTCTGTACCTGAGGTGAAAGTGTCTTTACTCTGTACCTGAGGTGAAAGTGTCAGTGTCTTAACTCTGTACCTGAGGTGAAAGTGTCAGTGTCTTAACTCTGTACCTGAGGTGAAAGTGTCTTAACTCTGTACCTGAGGTGAAAGTGCCAGTGTCTTTACTCTGTACCTGAGGTGAAAGTGCCAGTGTCTTTACTCTGTACCTGAGGTGAAAGTGTCTTTACTCTGTACCTGAGGTGAAAGTGTCTTTACTCTGTATCTGAGGTGAAAGTGTCTTTACTCTGTACCTGAGGTGAAAGTGTCAGTGTCTTAACTCTGTACCTGAGGTGAAAGTGTCTTAACTCTGTACCTGAGGTGAAAGTGAAAGTGTCTTTACTCTGTACCTGAGGTGAAAGTGTCTTTACTCTGTACCTGAGGTGAAAGTGTCTTTACTCTGTACCTGAGGTGAAAGTGTCTTTACTCTGTACCTGAGGTGAAAGTGTCTTAACTCTGTACCTGAGGTGAAAGTGTCTTAACTCTGTACCTGAGGTGAAAGTGTCTTAACTCTGTACCTGAGGTGAAAGTGTCTTTACTCTGTACCTGAGGTGAAAGTGTCTTTACTCTGTACCTGAGGTGAAAGTGTCTTTACTCTGTACCTGAGGTGAAAGTGTCTTAACTCTGTACCTGAGGTGAAAGTGTCTTTACTCTGTACCTGAGGTGAAAGTGGTGAAAGTGTCTTAACTCTGTACCTGAGGTGAAAGTGTCTTTACTCTGTACCTGAGGTGAAAGTGTCTTTACTCTGTACCTGAGGTCAAAGTGTCTATACTCTGTACCTGAGGTGAAAGTGTCTTTACTCTGTACCTGAGGTGAAAGTGTCTTTACTCTGTACCTGAGGTCAAAGTGTCTATACTCTGTACCTGAGGTGAAAGTGTCTTTACTCTGTACCTGAGGTGAAAGTGCCAGTGTCTTTACTCTGTACCTGAGGTGAAAGTGCCAGTGTCTTTACTCTGTACCTGAGGTGAAAGTGCCAGTGTCTTTACTCTGTACCTGAGGTGAAAGTGTCTTTACTCTGTACCTGAGGTGAAAGTGTCTTTACTCTGTACCTGAGGTGAAAGTGTCTTTACTCTGTACCCGAGGTGAAAGTGCCAGTGTCTTTACTCTGTACCTGAGGTGAAAGTGCCAGTGTCTTTACTCTGTACCTGAGGTGAAAGTGTCTTTACTCTGTACCTGAGGTGAAAGTGTCTTTACTCTGTACCTGAGGTGAAAGTGTCTTTACTCTGTACCTGAGGTGAAAGTGTCTTTACTCTGTACCTGAGGTGAAAGTGTCTTTACTCTGTACCTGAGGTGAAAGTGTCTTTACTCTGTACCTGAGGTGAAAGTGTCTTTACTCTGTACCTGAGGTGAAAGTGTCTTAACTCTGTACCTGAGGTGAAAGTGAAAGTGTCTTTACTCTGTACCTGAGGTGAAAGTGTCTTTACTCTGTACCTTAGGTGAAAGTGTCTTTACTCTGTACCTGAGGTGAAAGTGTCTTTATTCTGTACCTGAGGTGAAAGTGTCTTTACTCTGTACCTGAGGTGAAAGTGTCTTTACTCTGTACCTGAGGTGAAAGTGTCTTTACTCTGTACCTGAGGTGAAAGTGTCTTTACTCTATACCTGAGGTGAAAGTGTCTTTACTCTGTACCTGAGGTGAAAGTGTCTTTACTCTGTACCTGAGGTGAAAGTGTCTTAACTCTGTACCTGAGGTGAAAGTGTCTTTATTCTGTACCTGAGGTGAAAGTGTCTTAACTCTGTACCTGAGGTGAAAGTGTCTTAACTCTGTACCTGAGGTGAAAATGTCTTTACTCTGTACCTGAGGTGATAGTGTCTTTACTCTGTACCTGAGGTGAAAGTGTCTATACTCTGTACCTGAGGTGAAAGTGTCTTTACTCTGTACCTGAGGTGAAAGTGTCTTAACTCTGTACCTGAGGTGAAAGTGTCAGTGTCTTAATTCTGTACCTGAGGTGAAAGTGTCTTTACTCTGTACCTGAGGTGAAAGTGTCTTTACTCTGTACCTGAGGTGAAAGTGCCAGTGTCTTTACTCTATACCTGAGGTGAAAGTGCCAGTGTCTTTACTCTGTACCTGAGGTGAAAGTGTCTTTACTCTGTACCTGAGGTGAAAGTGTCTTTACTCTGTACCTGAGGTGAAAGTGTCAGTGTCTTAACTCTGTACCTGAGGTGAAAGTGTCTTAACTCTGTACCTGAGGTGAAAGTGAAAGTGTCTTTACTCTGTACCTGAGGTGAAAGTGTCTTTACTCTGTACCTTAGGTGAAAGTGTCTTTACTCTGTACCTGAGGTGAAAGTGTCTTTATTCTGTACCTGAGGTGAAAGTGTCTTTACTCTGTACCTGAGGTGAAAGTGTCTTAACTCTGTACCTGAGGTGAAAGTGTCTTTACTCTGTACCTGAGGTGAAAGTGTCTTAACTCTGTACCTGAGGTGAAAGTGTCTTTACTCTGTACCTGAGGTGAAAGTGTCTTTACTCTGTACCTGAGGTGAAAGTGTCTTTACTCTGTACCTGAGGTGAAAGTGTCTTAACTCTGTACCTGAGGTGAAAGTGTCTTTATTCTGTACCTGAGGTGAAAGTGTCTTAACTCTGTACCTGAGGTGAAAGTGTCTTAACTCTGTACCTGAGGTGAAAATGTCTTTACTCTGTACCTGAGGTGATAGTGTCTTTACTCTGTACCTGAGGTGAAAGTGTCTATACTCTGTACCTGAGGTGAAAGTGTCTTTACTCTGTACCTGAGGTGAAAGTGTCTTAACTCTGTACCTGAGGTGAAAGTGTCAGTGTCTTAACTCTGTACCTGAGGTGAAAGTGTCTTTACTCTGTACCTGAGGTGAAAGTGCCAGTGTCTTAACCCTGTACCTGGGGTGAAAGTGTCTTTACTCTGTACCTGAGGTGAAAGTGTCTTTACTCTGTACCTGAGGTGAAAGTGTCAGTGTCTTTACTCTGTACCTGAGGTGAAAGTGTCTTAACTCTGTACCTGAGGTGAAAGTGTCTTTACTCTGTACCTGAGGTGAAAGTGTCTTTACTCTGTACCTGAGGTGAAAGTGTCTTTATTCTGTACCTGAGGTGAAAGTGTCTTAACTCTGTACCTGAGGTGAAAGTGTCTTAACTCTGTACCTGAGGTGAAAGTGTCTTTACTCTGTACCTGAGGTGAAAGTGTCTTTACTCTGTACCTGAGGTGAAAGTGCCAGTGTCTTTACTCTGTACCTGAGGTGAAAGTGCCAGTGTCTTTACTCTGTACCTGAGGTGAAAGTGTCTTTACTCTGTACCTGAGGTGAAAGTGCCAGTGTCTTTACTCTGTACCTGAGGTGAAAGTGCCAGTGTCTTTACTCTGTACCTGAGGTGAAAGTGTCTTTACTCTGTACCTGAGGTGAAAGTGTCTTTACTCTGTACCTGAGGTGAAAGTGTCAGTGTCTTAACTCTGTAACTGAGGTGAAAGTGTCTTAACTCTGTACCTGAGGTGAAAGTGAAAGTGTCTTTACTCTGTACCTGAGGTGAAAGTGTCTTTACTCTGTACCTGAGGTGAAAGTGTCTTTACTCTGTACCTGAGGTGAAAGTGTCTTTACTCTGTACCTGAGGTGAAAGTGTCTTTACTCTGTACCTGAGGTGAAAGTGTCTTTACTCTGTACCTGAGGTGAAAGTGTCTTAACTCTGTACCTGAGGTGAAAATGTCTTTACTCTGTACCTGAGGTGATAGTGTCTTTACTCTGTACCTGAGGTGAAAGTGTCTATACTCTGTACCTGAGGTGAAAGTGTCTTTACTCTGTACCTGAGGTGAAAGTGTCTTAACTCTGTACCTGAGGTGAAAGTGTCAGTGTCTTAACTCTGTACCTGAGGTGAAAGTGTCTTTACTCTGTACCTGAGGTGAAAGTGTCTTTACTCTGTACCTGAGGTGAAAGTGCCAGTGTCTTTACTCTGTACCTGAGGTGAAAGTGCCAGTGTCTTTACTCTGTACCTGAGGTGAAAGTGTCTTTACTCTGTACCTGAGGTGAAAGTGTCTTTACTCTGTACCTGAGGTGAAAGTGTCAGTGTCTTAACTCTGTACCTGAGGTGAAAGTGTCTTAACTCTGTACCTGAGGTGAAAGTGAAAGTGTCTTTACTCTGTACCTGAGGTGAAAGTGTCTTTACTCTGTACCTTAGGTGAAAGTGTCTTTACTCTGTACCTGAGGTGAAAGTGTCTTTACTCTGTACCTGAGGTGAAAGTGCCAGTGTCTTAACCCTGTACCTGGGGTGAAAGTGTCTTTACTCTGTACCTGAGGTGAAAGTGTCTTTACTCTGTACCTGAGGTGAAAGTGTCAGTGTCTTTACTCTGTACCTGAGGTGAAAGTGTCTTAACTCTGTACCTGAGGTGAAAGTGTCTTTACTCTGTACCTGAGGTGAAAGTGTCTTTACTCTGTACCTGAGGTGAAAGTGTCTTTATTCTGTACCTGAGGTGAAAGTGTCTTAACTCTGTACCTGAGGTGAAAGTGTCTTAACTCTGTACCTGAGGTGAAAGTGTCTTTACTCTGTACCTGAGGTGAAAGTGTCTTTACTCTGTACCTGAGGTGAAAGTGCCAGTGTCTTTACTCTGTACCTGAGGTGAAAGTGCCAGTGTCTTTACTCTGTACCTGAGGTGAAAGTGTCTTTACTCTGTACCTGAGGTGAAAGTGCCAGTGTCTTTACTCTGTACCTGAGGTGAAAGTGCCAGTGTCTTTACTCTGTACCTGAGGTGAAAGTGTCTTTACTCTGTACCTGAGGTGAAAGCGTCAGTGTCTTAACTCTGTAACTGAGGTGAAAGTGTCTTAACTCTGTACCTGAGGTGAAAGTGAAAGTGTCTTTACTCTGTACCTGAGGTGAAAGTGTCTTTACTCTGTACCTGAGGTGAAAGTGTCTTTACTCTGTACCTGAGGTGAAAGTGTCTTTACTCTGTACCTGAGGTGAAAGTGTCTTTACTCTGTACCTGAGGTGAAAGTGTCTTTACTCTGTACCTGAGGTGAAAGTGTCTTTACTCTGTACCTGAGGTGAAAGTGTCTTAACTCTGTACCTGAGGTGAAAATGTCTTTACTCTGTACCTGAGGTGATAGTGTCTTTACTCTGTACCTGAGGTGAAAGTGTCTATACTCTGTACCTGAGGTGAAAGTGTCTTTACTCTGTACCTGAGGTGAAAGTGTCTTAACTCTGTACCTGAGGTGAAAGTGTCAGTGTCTTAACTCTGTACCTGAGGTGAAAGTGTCTTTACTCTGTACCTGAGGTGAAAGTGTCTTTACTCTGTACCTGAGGTGAAAGTGCCAGTGTCTTTACTCTGTACCTGAGGTGAAAGTGCCAGTGTCTTTACTCTGTACCTGAGGTGAAAGTGTCTTTACTCTGTACCTGAGGTGAAAGTGTCTTTACTCTGTACCTGAGGTGAAAGTGTCTTTACTCTGTACCTGAGGTGAAAGTGTCTTTACTCTGTACCTGAGGTGAAAGTGTCAGTGTCTTAACTCTGTACCTGAGGTGAAAGTGTCTTAACTCTGTACCTGAGGTGAAAGTGCCAGTGTCTTTACTCTGTACCTGAGGTGAAAGTGCCAGTGTCTTTACTCTGTACCTGAGGTGAAAGTGCCAGTGTCTTTACTCTGTACCTGAGGTGAAAGTGTCTTTACTCTGTACCTGAGGTGAAAGTGTCTTTACTCTGTATCTGAGGTGAAAGTGTCTTTACTCTGTACCTGAGGTGAAAGTGTCAGTGTCTTAACTCTGTACCTGAGGTGAAAGTGTCTTAACTCTGTACCTGAGGTGAAATTGAAAGTGTCTTTACTCTGTACCTGAGGTGAAAGTGTCTTTACTCTGTACCTGAGGTGAAAGTGTCTTTACTCTGTACCTGAGGTGAAAGTGTCTTTACTCTGTACCTGAGGTGAAAGTGTCTTAACTCTGTACCTGAGGTGAAAGTGTCTTAACTCTGTACCTGAGGTGAAAGTGTCTTAACTCTGTACCTGAGGTGAAAGTGTCTTTACTCTGTACCTGAGGTGAAAGTGTCTTTACTCTGTACCTGAGGTGAAAGTGTCTTTACTCTGTACCTGAGGTGAAAGTTTCTTAACTCTGTACCTGAGGTGAAAGTGTCTTTACTCTGTACCTGAGGTGAAAGTGGTGAAAGTGTCTTAACTCTGTACCTGAGGTGAAAGTGTCTTTACTCTGTACCTGAGGTGAAAGTGTCTTTACTCTGTACCTGAGGTCAAAGTGTCTATACTCTGTACCTGAGGTGAAAGTGTCTTTACTCTGTACCTGAGGTGAAAGTGTCTTTACTCTGTACCTGAGGTCAAAGTGTCTATACTCTGTACCTGAGGTGAAAGTGTCTTTACTCTGTACCTGAGGTGAAAGTGCCAGTGTCTTTACTCTGTACCTGAGGTGAAAGTGCCAGTGTCTTTACTCTGTACCTGAGGTGAAAGTGCCAGTGTCTTTACTCTGTACCTGAGGTGAAAGTGTCTTTACTCTGTACCTGAGGTGAAAGTGTCTTTACTCTGTACCTGAGGTGAAAGTGTCTTTACTCTGTACCCGAGGTGAAAGTGCCAGTGTCTTTACTCTGTACCTGAGGTGAAAGTGCCAGTGTCTTTACTCTGTACCTGAGGTGAAAGTGTCTTTACTCTGTACCTGAGGTGAAAGTGTCTTTACTCTGTACCTGAGGTGAAAGTGTCTTTACTCTGTACCTGAGGTGAAAGTGTCTTTACTCTGTACCTGAGGTGAAAGTGTCTTTACTCTGTACCTGAGGTGAAAGTGTCTTTACTCTGTACCTGAGGTGAAAGTGTCTTTACTCTGTACCTGAGGTGAAAGTGTCTTAACTCTGTACCTGAGGTGAAAGTGAAAGTGTCTTTACTCTGTACCTGAGGTGAAAGTGTCTTTACTCTGTACCTTAGGTGAAAGTGTCTTTACTCTGTACCTGAGGTGAAAGTGTCTTTATTCTGTACCTGAGGTGAAAGTGTCTTTACTCTGTACCTGAGGTGAAAGTGTCTTTACTCTGTACCTGAGGTGAAAGTGTCTTTACTCTGTACCTGAGGTGAAAGTGTCTTTACTCTGTACCTGAGGTGAAAGTGTCTTTACTCTGTACCTGAGGTGAAAGTGTCTTTACTCTGTACCTGAGGTGAAAGTGTCTTAACTCTGTACCTGAGGTGAAAGTGTCTTTATTCTGTACCTGAGGTGAAAGTGTCTTAACTCTGTACCTGAGGTGAAAGTGTCTTAACTCTGTACCTGAGGTGAAAATGTCTTTACTCTGTACCTGAGGTGATAGTGTCTTTACTCTGTACCTGAGGTGAAAGTGTCTATACTCTGTACCTGAGGTGAAAGTGTCTTTACTCTGTACCTGAGGTGAAAGTGTCTTAACTCTGTACCTGAGGTGAAAGTGTCTTTGCTCTGTACCTGAGGTGAAAGTGTCTTTACTCTGTACCTGAGGTGAAAGTGTCTTAACTCTGTACCTGAGGTGAAAGTGGTGAAAGTGTCTTAACTCTGTACCTGAGGTGAAAGTGTCTTTACTCTGTACCTGAGGTGAAAGTGTCTTTACTCTGTACCTGAGGTGAAAGTGTCTTTACTCTGTACCTGAGGTGAAAGTGGTGAAAGTGTCTTAACTCTGTACCTGAGGTGAAAGTGTCTTTACTCTGTACCTGAGGTGAAAGTGTCTTTACTCTGTACCTGAGGTCAAAGTGTCTATACTCTGTACCTGAGGTGAAAGTGTCTTTACTCTGTACCTGAGGTGAAAGTGTCTTTACTCTGTACCTGAGGTCAAAGTGTCTATACTCTGTACCTGAGGTGAAAGTGTCTTTACTCTGTACCTGAGGTGAAAGTGCCAGTGTCTTTACTCTGTACCTGAGGTCAAAGTGTCTATACTCTGTACCTGAGGTGAAAGTGTCTTTACTCTGTACCTGAGGTGAAAGTGCAAGTGTCTTTACTCTGTACCTGAGGTGAAAGTGCCAGTGTCTTTACTCTGTACCTGAGGTGAAAGTGCCAGTGTCTTTACTCTGTACCTGAGGTGAAAGTGTCTTTACTCTGTACCTGAGGTGAAAGTGTCTTTACTCTGTACCTGAGGTGAAAGTGTCTTTACTCTGTACCCGAGGTGAAAGTGCCAGTGTCTTTACTCTGTACCTGAGGTGAAAGTGCCAGTGTCTTTACTCTGTACCTGAGGTGAAAGTGTCTTTACTCTGTACCTGAGGTGAAAGTGTCTTTACTCTGTACCTGAGGTGAAAGTGTCTTTACTCTGTACCTGAGGTGAAAGTGTCTTTACTCTGTACCTGAGGTGAAAGTGTCAGTGTCTTAACTCTGTACCTGAGGTGAAAGTGTCAGTGTCTTAACTCTGTACCTGAGGTGAAAGTGTCTTAACTCTGTACCTGAGGTGAAAGTGCCAGTGTCTTTACTCTGTACCTGAGGTGAAAGTGCCAGTGTCTTTACTCTGTACCTGAGGTGAAAGTGTCTTTACTCTGTACCTGAGGTGAAAGTGTCTTTACTCTGTATCTGAGGTGAAAGTGTCTTTACTCTGTACCTGAGGTGAAAGTGTCAGTGTCTTAACTCTGTACCTGAGGTGAAAGTGTCTTAACTCTGTACCTGAGGTGAAAGTGAAAGTGTCTTTACTCTGTACCTGAGGTGAAAGTGTCTTTACTCTGTACCTGAGGTGAAAGTGTCTTTACTCTGTACCTGAGGTGAAAGTGTCTTTACTCTGTACCTGAGGTGAAAGTGTCTTAACTCTGTACCTGAGGTGAAAGTGTCTTAACTCTGTACCTGAGGTGAAAGTGTCTTAACTCTGTACCTGAGGTGAAAGTGTCTTTACTCTGTACCTGAGGTGAAAGTGTCTTTACTCTGTACCTGAGGTGAAAGTGTCTTTACTCTGTACCTGAGGTGAAAGTGTCTTAACTCTGTACCTGAGGTGAAAGTGTCTTTACTCTGTACCTGAGGTGAAAGTGGTGAAAGTGTCTTAACTCTGTACCTGAGGTGAAAGTGTCTTTACTCTGTACCTGAGGTGAAAGTGTCTTTACTCTGTACCTGAGGTCAAAGTGTCTATACTCTGTACCTGAGGTGAAAGTGTCTTTACTCTGTACCTGAGGTGAAAGTGTCTTTACTCTGTACCTGAGGTCAAAGTGTCTATACTCTGTACCTGAGGTGAAAGTGTCTTTACTCTGTACCTGAGGTGAAAGTGCCAGTGTCTTTACTCTGTACCTGAGGTGAAAGTGCCAGTGTCTTTACTCTGTACCTGAGGTGAAAGTGCCAGTGTCTTTACTCTGTACCTGAGGTGAAAGTGTCTTTACTCTGTACCTGAGGTGAAAGTGTCTTTACTCTGTACCTGAGGTGAAAGTGTCTTTACTCTGTACCCGAGGTGAAAGTGCCAGTGTCTTTACTCTGTACCTGAGGTGAAAGTGCCAGTGTCTTTACTCTGTACCTGAGGTGAAAGTGTCTTTACTCTGTACCTGAGGTGAAAGTGTCTTTACTCTGTACCTGAGGTGAAAGTGTCTTTACTCTGTACCTGAGGTGAAAGTGTCTTTACTCTGTACCTGAGGTGAAAGTGTCTTTACTCTGTACCTGAGGTGAAAGTGTCTTTACTCTGTACCTGAGGTGAAAGTGTCTTTACTCTGTACCTGAGGTGAAAGTGTCTTAACTCTGTACCTGAGGTGAAAGTGAAAGTGTCTTTACTCTGTACCTGAGGTGAAAGTGTCTTTACTCTGTACCTTAGGTGAAAGTGTCTTTACTCTGTACCTGAGGTGAAAGTGTCTTTATTCTGTACCTGAGGTGAAAGTGTCTTTACTCTGTACCTGAGGTGAAAGTGTCTTTACTCTGTACCTGAGGTGAAAGTGTCTTTACTCTGTACCTGAGGTGAAAGTGTCTTTACTCTGTACCTGAGGTGAAAGTGTCT
The DNA here is from genome assembly GCF_026437365.1 of Eucyclogobius newberryi. NCBI lineage: Eukaryota > Metazoa > Chordata > Actinopteri > Gobiiformes > Gobiidae > Eucyclogobius > Eucyclogobius newberryi. The sequence goes on along the minus strand of NW_027316389.1, from coordinate 2,468,710 downwards.
TTACTCTGTACCTGAGGTGAAAGTGTCTTTACTCTGTACCTGAGGTGAAAGTGTCTTAACTCTGTACCTGAGGTGAAAGTGTCTTTATTCTGTACCTGAGGTGAAAGTGTCTTAACTCTGTACCTGAGGTGAAAGTGTCTTAACTCTGTACCTGAGGTGAAAATGTCTTTACTCTGTACCTGAGGTGATAGTGTCTTTACTCTGTACCTGAGGTGAAAGTGTCTATACTCTGTACCTGAGGTGAAAGTGTCTTTACTCTGTACCTGAGGTGAAAGTGTCTTAACTCTGTACCTGAGGTGAAAGTGTCAGTGTCTTAATTCTGTACCTGAGGTGAAAGTGTCTTTACTCTGTACCTGAGGTGAAAGTGTCTTTACTCTGTACCTGAGGTGAAAGTGCCAGTGTCTTTACTCTATACCTGAGGTGAAAGTGCCAGTGTCTTTACTCTGTACCTGAGGTGAAAGTGTCTTTACTCTGTACCTGAGGTGAAAGTGTCTTTACTCTGTACCTGAGGTGAAAGTGTCAGTGTCTTAACTCTGTACCTGAGGTGAAAGTGTCTTAACTCTGTACCTGAGGTGAAAGTGAAAGTGTCTTTACTCTGTACCTGAGGTGAAAGTGTCTTTACTCTGTACCTTAGGTGAAAGTGTCTTTACTCTGTACCTGAGGTGAAAGTGTCTTTATTCTGTACCTGAGGTGAAAGTGTCTTTACTCTGTACCTGAGGTGAAAGTGTCTTAACTCTGTACCTGAGGTGAAAGTGTCTTTACTCTGTACCTGAGGTGAAAGTGTCTTAACTCTGTACCTGAGGTGAAAGTGTCTTTACTCTGTACCTGAGGTGAAAGTGTCTTTACTCTGTACCTGAGGTGAAAGTGTCTTTACTCTGTACCTGAGGTGAAAGTGTCTTAACTCTGTACCTGAGGTGAAAGTGTCTTTATTCTGTACCTGAGGTGAAAGTGTCTTAACTCTGTACCTGAGGTGAAAGTGTCTTAACTCTGTACCTGAGGTGAAAATGTCTTTACTCTGTACCTGAGGTGATAGTGTCTTTACTCTGTACCTGAGGTGAAAGTGTCTATACTCTGTACCTGAGGTGAAAGTGTCTTTACTCTGTACCTGAGGTGAAAGTGTCTTAACTCTGTACCTGAGGTGAAAGTGTCAGTGTCTTAACTCTGTACCTGAGGTGAAAGTGTCTTTACTCTGTACCTGAGGTGAAAGTGTCTTTACTCTGTACCTGAGGTGAAAGTGCCAGTGTCTTAACCCTGTACCTGGGGTGAAAGTGTCTTTACTCTGTACCTGAGGTGAAAGTGTCTTTACTCTGTACCTGAGGTGAAAGTGTCAGTGTCTTTACTCTGTACCTGAGGTGAAAGTGTCTTAACTCTGTACCTGAGGTGAAAGTGTCTTTACTCTGTACCTGAGGTGAAAGTGTCTTTACTCTGTACCTGAGGTGAAAGTGTCTTTATTCTGTACCTGAGGTGAAAGTGTCTTAACTCTGTACCTGAGGTGAAAGTGTCTTAACTCTGTACCTGAGGTGAAAGTGTCTTTACTCTGTACCTGAGGTGAAAGTGTCTTTACTCTGTACCTGAGGTGAAAGTGCCAGTGTCTTTACTCTGTACCTGAGGTGAAAGTGCCAGTGTCTTTACTCTGTACCTGAGGTGAAAGTGTCTTTACTCTGTACCTGAGGTGAAAGTGCCAGTGTCTTTACTCTGTACCTGAGGTGAAAGTGCCAGTGTCTTTACTCTGTACCTGAGGTGAAAGTGTCTTTACTCTGTACCTGAGGTGAAAGTGTCTTTACTCTGTACCTGAGGTGAAAGTGTCAGTGTCTTAACTCTGTAACTGAGGTGAAAGTGTCTTAACTCTGTACCTGAGGTGAAAGTGAAAGTGTCTTTACTCTGTACCTGAGGTGAAAGTGTCTTTACTCTGTACCTGAGGTGAAAGTGTCTTTACTCTGTACCTGAGGTGAAAGTGTCTTTACTCTGTACCTGAGGTGAAAGTGTCTTTACTCTGTACCTGAGGTGAAAGTGTCTTTACTCTGTACCTGAGGTGAAAGTGTCTTAACTCTGTACCTGAGGTGAAAATGTCTTTACTCTGTACCTGAGGTGATAGTGTCTTTACTCTGTACCTGAGGTGAAAGTGTCTATACTCTGTACCTGAGGTGAAAGTGTCTTTACTCTGTACCTGAGGTGAAAGTGTCTTAACTCTGTACCTGAGGTGAAAGTGTCAGTGTCTTAACTCTGTACCTGAGGTGAAAGTGTCTTTACTCTGTACCTGAGGTGAAAGTGTCTTTACTCTGTACCTGAGGTGAAAGTGCCAGTGTCTTTACTCTGTACCTGAGGTGAAAGTGCCAGTGTCTTTACTCTGTACCTGAGGTGAAAGTGTCTTTACTCTGTACCTGAGGTGAAAGTGTCTTTACTCTGTACCTGAGGTGAAAGTGTCAGTGTCTTAACTCTGTACCTGAGGTGAAAGTGTCTTAACTCTGTACCTGAGGTGAAAGTGAAAGTGTCTTTACTCTGTACCTGAGGTGAAAGTGTCTTTACTCTGTACCTTAGGTGAAAGTGTCTTTACTCTGTACCTGAGGTGAAAGTGTCTTTACTCTGTACCTGAGGTGAAAGTGCCAGTGTCTTAACCCTGTACCTGGGGTGAAAGTGTCTTTACTCTGTACCTGAGGTGAAAGTGTCTTTACTCTGTACCTGAGGTGAAAGTGTCAGTGTCTTTACTCTGTACCTGAGGTGAAAGTGTCTTAACTCTGTACCTGAGGTGAAAGTGTCTTTACTCTGTACCTGAGGTGAAAGTGTCTTTACTCTGTACCTGAGGTGAAAGTGTCTTTATTCTGTACCTGAGGTGAAAGTGTCTTAACTCTGTACCTGAGGTGAAAGTGTCTTAACTCTGTACCTGAGGTGAAAGTGTCTTTACTCTGTACCTGAGGTGAAAGTGTCTTTACTCTGTACCTGAGGTGAAAGTGCCAGTGTCTTTACTCTGTACCTGAGGTGAAAGTGCCAGTGTCTTTACTCTGTACCTGAGGTGAAAGTGTCTTTACTCTGTACCTGAGGTGAAAGTGCCAGTGTCTTTACTCTGTACCTGAGGTGAAAGTGCCAGTGTCTTTACTCTGTACCTGAGGTGAAAGTGTCTTTACTCTGTACCTGAGGTGAAAGCGTCAGTGTCTTAACTCTGTAACTGAGGTGAAAGTGTCTTAACTCTGTACCTGAGGTGAAAGTGAAAGTGTCTTTACTCTGTACCTGAGGTGAAAGTGTCTTTACTCTGTACCTGAGGTGAAAGTGTCTTTACTCTGTACCTGAGGTGAAAGTGTCTTTACTCTGTACCTGAGGTGAAAGTGTCTTTACTCTGTACCTGAGGTGAAAGTGTCTTTACTCTGTACCTGAGGTGAAAGTGTCTTTACTCTGTACCTGAGGTGAAAGTGTCTTAACTCTGTACCTGAGGTGAAAATGTCTTTACTCTGTACCTGAGGTGATAGTGTCTTTACTCTGTACCTGAGGTGAAAGTGTCTATACTCTGTACCTGAGGTGAAAGTGTCTTTACTCTGTACCTGAGGTGAAAGTGTCTTAACTCTGTACCTGAGGTGAAAGTGTCAGTGTCTTAACTCTGTACCTGAGGTGAAAGTGTCTTTACTCTGTACCTGAGGTGAAAGTGTCTTTACTCTGTACCTGAGGTGAAAGTGCCAGTGTCTTTACTCTGTACCTGAGGTGAAAGTGCCAGTGTCTTTACTCTGTACCTGAGGTGAAAGTGTCTTTACTCTGTACCTGAGGTGAAAGTGTCTTTACTCTGTACCTGAGGTGAAAGTGTCAGTGTCTTAACTCTGTACCTGAGGTGAAAGTGTCTTAACTCTGTACCTGAGGTGAAAGTGAAAGTGTCTTTACTCTGTACCTGAGGTGAAAGTGTCTTTA